>NC_133656.1:163277132-163577132 GCF_009905375.1 Apium graveolens | reverse complement strand
CCAATCACTCTGGTATCTAATACCCATCTTGTCTTTATGACGATCAAAGTGACTTTGAGAAAGTGGCTTTGTTAAAGGGTCTGCTATGTTGTTATGTGTGTTAACTCTCTTGACGTTGACTTCTCCTCTTTCAACAATCTCCCTAATCAGATGAAAGTGTCGCAAAACAATTCTTATAAGAAGTATGTCATCCACATACAATACAAGAAATGTTACCGCGCTCCCACTAACCTTCTTGTAGACACATGGTTCATCTATGTTTTTGATAAAACCAAACTCTTTGATTGTCTTATCAAAACGAATGTTCCATCTACGAGAAGCTTGCTTTAAACCATATATGGTTCGTACCATCTTACACACTAGGTTTTCATTTCCCTTGGAAAGAAAACCCTCTGGCTGTGTCATATACACTTCCTCTTCAAGTTTCCCATTGAGGAAGGGCATTTTCACGTCCATTTGCCAGATCTCATAGTCGTAGTAAGCAGCAATCGCAAGCAAAATCCGAATTGATTTTAATAGGGCTACAGGCGAGAAAGTTTCATCAAAGTCAATCCCTTGCCTTTGTCTGAATCCTTTTTCCACGAGCCTGGCCTTATAGGTCTCCACCTGGCCATCTGCTCCAATCTTTCTTTTGTATACCCATTTGCACTCATTAGGCTTCACACCCTCAGGTGCTTCAACCAAAGTCCAAACTTGGTTGGTATACATAGATTCTATTTCGAATTTCATGGCACTTTGCCATTTCTCTGAGTAAACACTACTCATAGCCTCATTATAGGTCATAGGGTCGTTATCATCAATGATTGACAACTCATTGTCATTCTCAATGACAAGGCCATAATACCTCTCAGGTTGGCGAGACACTCTCCCTGACCTACGAATGGGCTGTTCCACAAAAGGTTGTTCAGTCTGAACAGGTGTTTCCACTTGATCCGTAGTAGTTTGTGCTTCTTAAACTTCATCAAGTTCAATTTTGCTCCCACTATTTCCTTCAAGGATAAACTGCCTTTCCAAGAAGGTAGCATGTCTGGAGACAAACACCCGATGATCGGTGTAAAAGTAATACCCTAAAGTCTCTTTAGGATATCCCACAAGATTACATTTTACGGATCAAGATTCCAGCTTATCTGGGTCAACTTTCTTGACATAAGCTGGACATCCCCAAATCTTAACATGTTTAAGACTCGGTTTCCTTTCTTTCCATATCTCATATGGAGTTTGAGGAACAGATTTGGAAGGCACCTTATTCAGTAAATATGCTGAGGTTTCCAATGCATAACCTGTTAGATATATTTGATAATGTCATGTCTAATATGATTTATGTTTAGTTTTCAGATCTTACTTAAACAGGACAAATCAGTACTTAACTGAAATCAGCACTTATACTGAAGTCAGAACTTAAGTCGTCAGTACTTAAGGTCCAGGAGATATTTATCAGAAGATAATATCAGGACTTGTAGGAAACGTTCAGATAATAAGGAAGGTAGCTGATTTACAGGAAGAGAAGATCGAGACAAACATAAGAAGAGATATGCATGAAGATGGAATTCTATGAAGAATAGAATACATGGAAGAAAAGATATCTGATTGATATATTTTAGGAAGCAGAATTATATTCCATATCAATTAGCGATTATCTTGTAACTGTGTAGTATATAAACACAGACATAGGGTTTACACTATAAGTGTTATCATTATCGAGAAGATTATTTATTGTAACCCTAGCAGCTCTCGTGATATTTGTTCATCACTGGGAGAGGACAGTTCCATACTGTAATAGAGTTTATTGTTTTGAATAAAGTTTGTTTTCTGTTACTTGAGTTATTAAAGTTCGATTTGATTGTGCTATACACTGTATTCACCCCCCTCTACAGTGTGTGTGACCTAACAAGTGGTATCAGAGCCTATCTGTTAACACACAAACAGTTTAAGATCCAAAAACAATCATGTCTGAAGTAGAAACTCCAACTAAGCCCACCAAAATTGAAGAATCTCCAAAGACACAAATTCAAAGCCGATATGAGACTATTAGAGTTCCCATATTGAGACCATCTGAATATCCCATATGGAAGGTGAGGATGACCATGTTTCTGGAAGCTACAGATCCAGAATATCTTGATAGAATCAAGGAAGGGCCTCACAAACCAACCAAGCTTGTTGTTGCAGTTGCAGGTGAAGCAGCAAAGTTAGTACCAAAAGAAAAGAGTGACTACACTGCTGAAGATGTCGCATCAATTGCTAAGGATGCTAAGGTACCACACTTACTACATAGTGCCATTGATAATGTAATGTCAAACAGGGTAATAAACTGCAAGACTGCAAATGAGATATGGGATGCCTTGGATACAAGATGTCAGGGAACTGATACGATTAAGAAGAACAGGAAGACTATACTCACTCAAGAGTATGAACACTTTGACTCAAAAGCTAATGAGTCATTGACTGATTTATATGATAGATTTGTCAAACTCTTGAATGATTTGACACTGGTTGATAAGGAGTATGATCTTGAAGATTCAAACCTTAAATTCCTGTTGGCTCTTCCTGAAAACTGGGATTTGAAGGCAACAACAATAAGAGACAACTATAATCTTGATGAAACAACTCTTGATGAAATTTATGGGATGCTCAAGACTCATGAACTTGAGATGGAACAAAAAAGCAAGTGGAAAGGAGGAAAGTCAAGGACAGTTGCTCTTAAGGCTGAAGAAGAATCCCCCAAGGCAGCTACCTCAAGGAAAGACAAGGGTAAAGCTCTCTTCACAAAGTCTGGTACTGAGTCATCAAGTTCTGAAAGTGATGATGACTCAGAATCTGAAAGCTTGCCTGAGACAGATGCTGATGAAGAGATGATGAAGCTGTGTGCTCTTATGGTGAAAGGAATCACAAAGATTGCATACAGGAAGTTCAGGAAGGGAAAGAAGTTTTCCAAGAAAGGTGCAAGTTCTAATAAGAATGATAAAGGAACTGTAGATATTAAGCCTATAGTTGTTAAACAAAAGCCAAAGTTAAAACCTGTTAAGTTTGTAGTTGTAAAGTCTAATACTGAGAAATCAGAAGTTAAAAAGGAATTAACTTCTGACAAACTAAAACAGGAAAATACAACTGAAGTAAATGTAGGCTTAATGACTAAGAAGCAGCTTAAGCATAAGCTGAAAGATGTTAAGAATGCAAACAAGGTAAAATTACCTAGGAAAAATAGGAATAGAAAGGAAGGTGTGAAAAAAAGCAATGATTATAAGTCTGTTCCTGATGCTCCTAGAAAAACATGTCATAACTGTGGAAGTTCTAACCATCTGGCTTCTTTTTGCAGGAAGAATAAGAACATAAACTCCTTACCTTCAAAGTCCGGAGTTAAGAGTCAGTCTGTTAGATATAAACCACAAAATCCTTGTTTTCATTGTGGTAGTTTATGGCATTCCATTTATACTTGTAAGGAATATCATAGTTTATACTATGATTATTATCAAATAAAACCTTCTTTAAAGAAAGTTAGCATTGTTCCTTCTAGTGTAAGTTCTGATTCAAAGTCTGATAGTGTAAATTCTGATAAGAAAAATGTTAACACAAACTCTGATGCTAAATCCGCTGCAAATGTTAACAAACTTAATAAGGCCAAAGGATCCAAGCAAATCTGGGTCCTTAAAACTAATCATTAGTGGTCTTTGTGATTGCAGGGCAACAGGAAAAACATCCTAGTTCTGGATAGTGGATGTTGAGGAAATATGACTGGAAATAAAGCCATGCTATCAGACTTTGTGGAGAAGGTTGGCCCAAGTGTTTCTTATGGAGATGGCAACATTGGAAAAACATTGGGATATGGCAATATCAATCTTGGGAATGTCATCATTAAAGAAGTAGCTCTGGTCTCAGGACTTAAACATAATCTGCTGAGTGTCAGTCAAATCTGTGATAGAGGTTATCATGTGGATTTCTTTGAAGAACACTGTGAAGTTGTAAGTAAATCTACAGGCAAAGTTGTTCTGAAATGATACAGGCGTGGTAACATTTATGAAGCCAAGCTTTCAACGAGTATTGATGGTTCTGCAATCTGTCTGATGAGTAGAACATCAATTGAAGAAAGCTGGAATTGGCACAAGAAACTCTCTCATTTAAATTTCAACAATATAAATGAACTAGTCAAGAAAGATCTTGTGAGAGGACTACCAAAGTCAGTATTTGCTCCTGATGGCCTTTATGATTCTTGTCAGAAGGCTAAACAAAGGAAATCCTCATTCAAGAGCAAGACTGAATCATCAATTCTTGATCCTCATCACTTACTACATGTTGATCTATTTGGTCCAGTAAATGTCATGTCTATTGCAAAGAAGAAAGATTCTATGGTCATAGTGGATGAGTTCACCAGATACACATGGGTGTATTTTTTGCACACAAAAAGTGAAACTGCATCTATCTTGATTGATCATGTCAGGCAACTGGATAAATTGGTCAAAGATTATGTGAAAATAATAAGAAGTGATAATGGTACTGAGTTCAAGAATTTGATAATGGAAGAGTTCTGCAAAAACCATGGAATCAAGCAGGAATTTTTTGCTCCTAGAACTCCACAGCAAAATGGAGTTGTTGAAAGAAAGAATAGAACTCTCATTGAAGCTGCACGTACAATGCTTGATGAAGCAAAGCTTCCAACCTATTTCTGGGCTGAAGCTGTGCAGACTGCTTGTTTTACTCAGAATGCAACACTAGTTAACAAGCATGGAAAGACACCATATGAGATGGTGAAGAAAAAGAAGCCAAATTTGAAGTATTTTCACGTATTTGGATGCAAGTGTTTTGTTCTTAAGACTCATCCTGAACAGTTATCCAAATTTGATCTAAAAGCTGATGAAGGCATCTTTGTTGGATATCCACTTTCCACAAAAGCCTTCAGAGTCTATAACTTGAGAACAAGAGTGGTCATGGAATCTATCAATGTTTCTTTTGATGACAAGAAGATTACTGGACTTGAACATTTCAATGATTATGATCAGTTGAGATTTGAAAATGAAGACTTAAATTCTGATACTGAAAATCCTGACAGTCAATATCCTGATACTGCAAACTCTGATGGATTAAACTCTGATGTTATTGAAACTGTGGTGACTATGCCAAAGGAAGATGCACCTATGTAGGGGGGGCATACTGAAGATGCAACCACATCTCAAGAAGCATCAGAACAGACAACTGGCTCTTCAAGTTCTGATTCATCAAGTTCTGATAAGCCAAGTTCTGATAGTTCTGAAAATATAAATTCTGAAGGATCCAACTCAGTGAGCATAGTTCCAGGGGGAGCATCAGAAAATGTTGATGAAGATAGTATGGATCATGGGGGAGCATCCAGTTCTAGAGAAAACCTTCCATCTTGAAGTGGACTAAATCACATACACCTGACTTAATAATTGGAAATCCTGATGCAGGAGTCAGAACTAGAACAGCTACTTCAAGTGAATGTCTTTACAATTCTTTTCTTTCTCAGACTGAACCAAAAAAAGTGGAAGAAGCTCTTCAAGATGTTGATTGGGTGCAAGCAATGCAGGAAGAGTTAAATGAATTTGAAAGAAACAAAGTATGGACCCTAGTGCCAAGACCAAAGAACAAATCTGTTGTTGGTACCAAGTGGGTATTCAGAAACAAAACTGATAGTGATGGCATAATTACAAGGAATAAGGCAAGGTTGGTTGCAAAAGGATATTCTCAACAGGAAGGAATTGATTATGATGAAACATTTGCACCAGTTGCTAGATTGGAAGCCATAAGGATATTTTTGGCTTATGCTGCTCACAAATAGTTTACTGTCTTTCAAATGGATGTGAAAAGTGTTTTTCTCAATGGAGAATTGGAGGAGGAAGTATATGTTGAACAACCTCCAGGCTTTGTAGATTCCAAATATCCAGATTATGTCTATAGGCTTGATAAAGCACTCTATGGCCTTAAGCAAGCTCCAAGAGTATGGTATGAGACTTTAGCTCAGTTTCTTCTGGAAAATGGATTTAACAGAGGAACTATAGACAAAACACTGTTCTACCTCAACCATGGAAAGGACTTACTTCTGGTTCAGATATATGTTGATGATATCATTTTTGGTTCTACAAATGACAGACTTTGCAAGAAGTTTGCCAAACTGATGTAGTCAAGATATCAAATGAGTATGATGGGGGAACTTAGCTATTTTCTGGGCCTTCAAGTCAAGCATAATGAAGAAGGCACTTTTATTTGTCAAACCAAGTACACCAGAAATTTGCTGAAGAAATTTGGGATGCAAGATTGTTCAAGTGCATCCACTCCCATGGCCACTGCAACAAAACTGGATAAGGATACTGGTAAATCAGTAGATATTACTGATTAGAGAGGTATGATTGACTTTCTACTCTATCTAACTGCTAGTAGACTGATATCATGTATGCTACCTGTCTTTGTGCAAGATTTCAAGCAGATCCAAGAGAACCTCACTTAACAGCTGTGAAAAGGATTTTCAATTATCTTAAGGGAACAACTGATCTGGGATTGTGGTATCCCAGAGAATCAGATTTTAAACTAATAGGTTACTCAGATGCAGATTTTGCAGGTCGCAAAATTGACAGGAAAAGCACAAGTGGAAGCTGCCAATTTCTTGGAGGCAGATTGGTTTCTTGGTTTAGCAAGAAATAAAAGTCAATTTCCACATCAACTGCAGAAGCAGAGTACATTGCTGCAGGAAGCTGTTGTGCACAGATTCTTTGGATGAAGAATCGGTTACTGGATTATGGGTTAACATATTTTAAAATCCCTATTTACTGTGATAATCAAAGTGCTATTGCTATGACAGGTAATCCAGTTCAACACTCAATGACAAAGCACATCAGCATTAGGTACCACTTCATAAGAGAACATGTGGATGAAGGTACAATGGAATTGCACTTTGTTCCAACAGATCAACAACTAGCAGATATCTTCACAAAACCACTGTGTGAAACTAATTTTACAAGATTGGTAAATGAACTTGGAATGGTTTCAGGTTCTTTCTCTAAATCTTCTTAGTTTTTGTTCTGATGCATCAGACTTTATGATCAGTATTTACAGATATTACTCTCTCTGTGTATTCTGTGTTTAATTGAAAATTGTTTAAGTACTGATTGTTATCTGATATGAATTTCTAAACTCTGATAGTGAGGAACAGGTTTCTGCATCAGAACCTGTTGTTTTAGAAGCTGAGAAGGTTCCTTCTCAGAAGGATTCTGGAATTGGAGGATCTAAGCTTCTCAAAAGGCTTAGAAGAATGACTTCTGCTGAACCTCTCAAGGAATCCCCACCTTCAAAGAGATACAAGAAACAAAGAGCTAAAAGGCCAGCTTCAGATGATGAGGAAGCAGCAGCTAAGGAAGGAGATCAGGAATCTCTGATCTCACAAGAACCAGAATTTGCTGAAGCTACTGCATCTCCTTCTCCATTGACCCCAACTCAGGAAGCTGCTACAGACATGGCAAACACACCATCTGTGTCTCCTGTACATGAAACTGTATCTCCTATAGACCCAGGCACAAGTGCTGAAATTGATATTCAAAACCTGATTGTGCCTGAGGTTCTCTACTTAGAAACTCCAATAGCAATTCATCCATCAACAATACCTGTTACTGATGCTACTTAAACTCCAGAATTGTCTACTACACCTTCTCTGCATTTAGATGTTGATGATCAGAATATAGGTGAGCATCAGGATATGGCTGTTGATCAGAACTTGGCACCAGATCAGTACTTAGTGGATGATGCTGAAGCCTCAATTGCTTCTCATACTGTTGTTTTATTAGAAGATGATGATTCTGTTAGTTCTGATGCTTCAAATGCTTATCATACTGGTGATGCTGCTATTAATGCAGATGTTGATGCAGCTGGTCCTTCAGGACATGCACCTCAACAAATTGTTCATAAATCTAAACTAGTTAAGAAGTTTGTTACAAGAGAAGCACCAGTACCTTGGAGTGAAACTCCTCGAGGACAGGAGTGGACTACGGAATGGAACTCAGTTACCTTTGTTCCATCTGAAAAGATTCTTGCTGAGCACTTGGCAAAAGCTGATGAAATGTTAATTAGTGATGATTTCAAGACACAGCTTCGAGTCACTGCATTGAGTACTAGACATCTGCAAGGTCTCCATTCAAAAACTCATGAAGAGTTACATAAAATTCAGGAAGAATTGCTCAAGCAAGAAACAGTTAAGAAACTTGAAAAGAAAAGTTTCTTTAAACCTACCTTTGACAGAGTTGCTTACATTGAGAAGACCCAAGAGAAGCAATAGTCTCAGATTGATGATATTTTGAAAAATCAAGTTTCTCAGCAATCTCAACTCGATGAAATCCAAGCCTCAGTGGAATTGCTTGTCTCTCTTCTCTTACCTGCTGATGCCAAAAAGAGGGAGAAAGTAATTAAGTCCAAATGCAAAACTAATCAGACACTGAAGGGGAAGGATGATGAAAAAGATGACCAGGGAAACTCTGGAATGGGTGGAGGTCATGGTCAAGGTAGAAGTTTTTCATCAAGAAGAGTTGAAATTACAAGTCACAGGACAAGTTTTGATGCTGGAAAAAGAATTACTTCTGCTACTGGTAAAAGGATAAGTTCTGATGAACTTTTGGATCTTGATGAAGAATTATCAAGACAGTTATTTCTAAAGGAGAATCCATGAATGGACTTGGAAAGTCTGATGGAAGAAGAAGCTAGACTTAAGTGAGAAAAAGTCAAATCTAAATCTGAAATTTCTGTTGGTAAAAAGAAACTTCCAAAAGTCAAAGGCATTGTGATAAAAGAAAGAACAAATCCTGAAGCAACCAAGGCTAAATCACAATTGCAGATAGATCCAAGGTCTAAGGGAAAAGAGAAAGTTGGTGAACCTATCAAGGTTTATGTGCCTCCTGTGAATGAAGAAATTACTGATGAAGATGCTGATCTTGCTCTAACTTCAAGAAAAATTTCTAAGACAACCTCTGACATGGCTCAAGTTGTTCAGAATCAAGTGATAGTTAGTTCTGATATCTCAAAGAAGCAAGTAACCTCTGACATAGCTCAAGTTAATTTGATATCAGAAGATAAATCAAAGGAAACCTCTGACACTGCTCATGTTAAACCTTCAAAGATACTCCTACCAGGATTCACCAAAGCCAAACAGACTCAACCTTTGAAGACTGCTGTAAGTGGTTTTGAAGCAAGAGTGGTTACTGGAAAGGAAGCAAGAGATAAAACTGGATTGGAAAGTGCTGATGAAAGAAGAATACAAAACACAACCAATGATCCAACTTTCTTAAGTGAACCATGTATTGGAGCAACTCCTGAAAGATTGAATCAACTAGAATCTGTACAGATGGTTTACCATACCTACTTGAAAGAACACATCTTGTTGTACTTCATGACAGGTGGTAGGGTTTATCATATAAGGGAAAATGTCATTCCACTAAAGTATTTTGAAGAACTGGAACATGTGTTATTCTTACTTCAAGTGAATGACAAAATAACAGAAAGTGCTGCAAAATTTTTGAAGAGTCAAATTCAAAAACAGAAAAGGCTTTATTCTGTTAAGTCTGACAGCACATATATTCCAAAGTACAGAAATCACAAGGGTGATATTGTTGAGATGAAGCCTAACTCTGCTAAGATTATAACTACCTTTCTGGGTTACAGGGCTGTGGAATTCAATCTTGAGTCTGACAAGGCGTATTTGATCAGACTGGATCAGGACATAAGGAAAGCCAAAATTAATGATCTCAGGGCTGCAATCTTTCAAACTGGTGAAGATTCTGCAGAACTTAAAGATGCTAAAAGGAGGATGGTTGATGAACTCAATTATGCTGAGAGATGTTTGTTGAAGAACTATCTCAGAACAACTCCTGACATCAGAGAGATCAGAAGATGAAGCCAAGTCAAGATCTACAACTGCTTAAATTCTGATATGAATACAGACTGAAGTTGTTATCAGAAGATAAAGTTGGTAAAGCTTTAAGGACTGTAAGTTGTAGTTATCTAGTCAAATTCTCATGCATTTGTACTTAATGTTTTTGACATCATCAAATATCTGTTAACTTGTATATTATGCTAATTTACAAGTTGGGGGAGATTGTTAGATATATTTGATAATGTCATGTCTAATATGATTTATGTTTAGTTTTCAGATCTTACTTAAACAGGACAAATCAGTACTTAACTGAAATCAGCACTTATACTGAAGTCAGAACTTAAGTCGTCAGTACTTAAGGTTCATGAGATATTTATCAGAAGATAATATCAGGACTTGAAGGAAACGTTCAGATAATAAGGAAGGCAGCTGATTTACAGGAAGAGAAGATCGAGACAAACATAAGAAGAGATATGCATGAAGATGGAATTCTATGAAGAATAGAATACTTGGAAGAAAAGATATTTGATTGATATATTTTAGGAAGCATAATTTTATTCCATATCAATTAGCGATTATCTTGTAACTGTGTAGTATATAAACACAGACATAGGGTTTATACTATAAGTGTTATCATTATCGAGAAGATTATTTATTATAACCCTAGCAGCTCTCGTGATATTTGTTCATCACTGAGAGAGGACAGTTCCATACTGTAAGAGTTTATTGTTTTGAATAAAGTTTGTTTTCTGTTACTTGAGTTATTAAAGTTCGATTTGATTGTACTATACACTGTATTCACCCCCTCTACAGTGTGTGTGACCTAACATAACCCCACAGGAATACTGGAAGATTCGCATAACTCATCATGGACCGAATCATGTCTAACAAAGTTCGATTTCTCCTTTCAGATATACCCCATTCAACTGTGGAGGATATGGAGGAGTCCACTGGGAGACTATACCATTTTCTTTGAGATAAGCTAGAAACTCTCCATTCAAGTATTCACAACCTCGATCTGATCGAAGAGTTATAATACTATGTTTGGTTTGTTTCTCCACTTCATACTTATATTCTTTGAACTTTTCAAAGGCTTCAGACTTGTGTTTCATCAAATACACATATCCGAATCTAGATCGATCATCTATGAAAGTAATGAAGTATGAAAATCCACCCATGGCTTGCGTAGACATTGGTCCACATACATCTGTGTGTACCAATCCTAGCATATCTGCAGCCCTCTCTCCATGTCCATTAAATGGAGATTTGGTCATTTTACCCAATAGACAAGACTCGCATGTAGGATATGATTTAAAATCAAAGGGGTCAAGTAACTCTTCCTTATGCAATGTCCGCAGTCTATTTTCACTAATATGACCAAGTTCGCAGTGCCACAAGAAAGTGAGATTTTCATCATCCCTTTTTCTTTTATTAGTATGTTCAATTTGTAGTAAATTATGCTCTGCGTCACATACATACAGACCATTGTTTAAAATACCACTTCCATAAAGATCGTTATCTCTAAGAATTGAACATTTATTATTCTGAATAACAAACGAAAATCCAACTAAGTCTAACATGGAATAGAAATAATATTCCTTACAATCGAGGGAACAAAATAACAATTATTTAGAACAATAGTCTTGCCCGTAGGTATGTAAATGAAATGATCCTACAGCTTCAGCAGCAACTCTTGCTCCATTTCCCATCCGTAGAATCACCTCCTCTTCTTCAAGAGTCCTACTTCTCCTTAGTCCCTGCAATGAATTGTAAATATGAGAACCACAGGCGGTATATAATACCCAAGTATAAATTTGACTTAGTGACATATTAACTTCGATCATGAACATACCTGAATCAGAAGCGGTAGTCTCACTACCCTTCTTCTTCTTCAATTCTGCAAGGTAAACCTTGCAGTTCCTCTTCCAGTGCCCCACCTTGTTACAGTGAAAGCAAACAGCTTTTCTCTTGGGGTCTTCAGCTTTTGGGGGAACCAACTTTTTCTCACCTACTTTCTTCTTCTTGGAAGGGTTCTTCTTCCTTTTCTTAGGATTGGAAGCTTCACCAATTAGAAGAACAAAACTCTTCTTAGGGGGGAAATTCGACTTCGCAGTCTTCAACATGTTCTGGAGTTCAGGCAGGCTGACATCCAGCTTATTCATGTGAAAGTTCACAACAAACTGCGAGAACGAACTCGGAAGTGATTGCAAGACCAAGTCTTGGCTCAGCTCCCCATCCATGGCAAAACCAAGTTATCCAAGACATTCAATCAAATTGATCATCTTAAGTACATGGTCATTCACAGATGATCCCTCAGACATCCTACAACCGAACAGCTCCTTCGATATCTCATATCGAGTTGTCCTCCCTGCCACATCATATAACTCTTGTAGATGCATAAGGATAGTGTGACCATCCATATGCGCATGTTGCTTCTGTAGCTCAATGTTCATGGAAGCTAGCATGATGCATTGAGCAACATTTGCATCATCTATCCACTTACGATACACAACATGTTCATCATTATATGCATCGCTAGCAGGTTCAGTAGGCTTAGGTGAGTCAAGCACATATTCCAACTTCTCAACCCTGAGAACAATTCTCAAGTTTCGAAGCCAGTCAGCAAAATTAGGACCAGTCAACTTGTGAGCATCTAGTATACTCCGGAGTGATAGTGCAGAAGACATAACGAATATAGTAAATCTGTAAATGATGAACACATAACAACACTTAGCAAATATTCAATTTCATTTCAAAACACTATATGAATCGGGTCTTTATTCATAAGTGGCTCCCACTAGTTTATCTAATTTATACAACCCCTAAGTGAAAATTAAGCATTCATAATGCTAGTGGGAATAGGGATCCTACATTCCATCACACAACCTCGGCTGTAGCACGAAACGTCATGTGATGTTCAATAGGCAGTCAATTACATCTTATGTTATTCCCTAATAAAACTTTAGCCTCTTGAATAATTGAGTCACGGCTGTAGCATGACAAACTCAATATTCTAAGTCAAGTCTAACCCAACATTTCGTACAATTGAATCAGTTTCCAACGGCCCACGGCTGTAGCACGTAACAACCTTTAGATTCTAATTCAATGTACACATCTTTATGTAATAGACAAGTATTTCTTATTTCGAAATCAAAGCCCTCGGATGTAGCACGAAACGACAATGATTTAAAAATAAGAACTACTTTCTATCATGTTGGAAGGCTTTGACCGACACAAGCCCGTTGTGTCATTGGCCAATTAATATTTGATATTATTTAATTTTAGAGGGATTATATTATGTTACAATCATAATCATATTATAAAGAGATTCTTCCTTTTAAATTAAATATTTCAAATCAATAATCGATAATCAGATGATACCCAGATCGGGGGGAGCATTGTCAAGAGGCGTCACTTAATACCCCTTTCTTACAGATAGAAATCTGCTTTTGACAGAATCATCCTTTCTCTCAATATTGAAAATTCATATTTAATTACGTGTTTCATAAACACAAGAATCTCATGATTGTATTCATAATATTATTGTTAAGGCAAGATACGATTCCTATTCTAGATTTTCTAGAGCACGACTTATATTGATTTAAGTTCACCTAAATCTATCATCGCATGGTAAACATAGGCATATATCTCATATATAAAATTAAATAAACAAGTAAATGTAAAGTGCAATAAAGTAAATATATTTGGTTATGGCCCCATCCTATGTGATCTTTATCAAGCTCATGATAAAGATCAAGGTCAATCTAATATGGTGATGGAAATAAATACAACTACTTATTACATAAGTCTTCTTCTTTGTTTAGACTTCTTGTATGCCTCGTCTTCTTCTTTGTATCACCTCCATTGGATAGCCTTCTTGAGTCTTCAATTACATTACATGATTTAAAGTAAAACTAATCTAATGAACTTACATGAATAACTCGAGTTACATTCGAGATTTATGATTACAAAGATTGACGACATGCAAGTCGTATTTAAAACCAAAACCATTACACTAAGGTCGAAAGGCCATAACCATCCACCATGCTCATACAACACATAAAATCATGTTAAAACACATAATCTGATCTTAACATATCATATTATCCATGATCTAATCATAAAAAAAAATATGACAAAAATCAGAAAAATCATAATCAAATCAGAAAAACAAGAATCACTGTTTACGGGAAGTAAACGCCGTCAAACGCCTTACAGAGGAGTCGTTGATAGGTTTAGCTATCAGTTTTGTTCAGACGCTCGTTTACCTATGGAATAGGGTATTCGTTTGCGTAAATCAGACACCAGACCCAGATTTCAGCAAATATGCAGCAGCCAATTCAGAATCCGTATCTAATATGATTCTCATAATTAGAACAAACATAAATCATGTATATATCAGTATATATACAGATTACATAATCATCTTATGATTATACAACTCACCTGAATATCATATATTCAAAACCATACATATATAAGCATATTATTTCAACATCAAATCATGGTGAATCACGTACATGCTCATATATCGAAAACAGTTAAACACATAAACGAATTAAAAACTTTTCGCAAGTAGCTCCGATGCCATTGAAGGAATTTTAGCACATAAACGCAGCGAAAACGTAAATTTAAATCTTAAAAAAAAACAAAACCCTCCGCAGGATCCATGCAAAAAATAATATTTAATTCGTAGTTCAGTATGTTTACCTTAAGAAACTTTACGTTAATGGAAAGATGGAGGTCTTTAATAGTGATCCAAGAACGATGAGCGGAGATCCCTAACAGTTACTCCTCAAGTGTGAAGCACTCCACCGGTATCCACCAAGAGATCAATGTAATGGAGGAGAAAGAGGTTGAGAGAATTAGTTGCCTCCCTCTATTTCTACTTTAGAATTAGGGTTTTTATTTGGTTTAAGGCAAATAGGGTTTATAATAGTATATTTATAAGCAAAATTTTCAGCTGAAAATTTTCCATAAAATATTATTATTATTAACCCTTTAATTGATTATTCTTATTAACCAATTAACTAATAATTAAAACACTTTTTAATCATTAATCCCTTTTCTAAACACTTTAGAAAAATAATTCTCTCACTTGATTTAGTTTCCAAAATTAAATTCTTAATTAATAATATTAAGAACTTTTCTTAATTAATTTATAATTAATTAAATCTCATTTAATCAATTATTAAATTTGCTAATTAATTATTTATTTCACAAATAAATAATTATCAGCCATTATTAATTAATTCCTCCACCATTAAATCATTCTCTTTTATGGTGTGACCCTGTAGTTTCAATATTAAGCCGGTAGTAGAAATAAATAATAATAAAACTATTTTATCATTATTTATATAAATTCTCTAATTTATTAAATGTGATTAATTAACAAATTAATCATGTTTATTGTACATCGTGAGGGATACTTCTCAGCATATTACGACTATCCGGATAATACGAATTCACTGCTTAGAATACCAAGAACCTATTCAATGAATAGTTACCGTACAATTAATTCCTTCTACCCTGCAATGTCATGATTAAATACAAGGCATGGAACTTGTATCAAGCCTATCTTATTTAATCATATATTTTCCCATTCACTATGTTTAGTTCTAATTAATGTGAATTAGAAACTCCTTTCTAATTTCATTCACTCTGGCCAGAGATTCCTAAACTAGTATAAGTGGATCATCATTGAACATTCTCTTCCTTTCACTGGAAGGGGTAGATCCTTTATTGATTATACACTATCTTCGTGTACAAATTCCTACACCCAGTAGAGCCCTTATTATTGTCCCTGGAGACTAAGAACTAAACCAAAGTATAGTTCAGTGTACACAAGATGACTATGATGACCTCAAGTCTAAGGATACTTGTACAACTATCACTATGTGAACATCTGCTGACACGTGAGTGAACTCCATCAGTTGTCCATCTGTGTGAGTCATGTTCAGTGAACTTATTCTATAATAAGCACCTACATACTAGCTATAGTGTCACCACACAAATATCTATGAGAACAGACATCCTTCATAATGAAGCAAGCATAGTATGTACCGATCTTTGCGGATTACTAATTACCAGTTAGTAATCCTACGACCAGGAAATATTTAAGTTCAGAGTTATCATCTTTTTAGGTCTCATTATTATGATCTCATCATAATCCATAAAAAGCTTTACTCTAAACTATGGTATATCTTATTTAAACACTTAAATAGATAAAGCCTGTAATAAAACCAAAACAAGTCTTTTATTAATATCAATGAAATCAAAACATATTACATAAAAGTTATTCCTAATTCATCATACATGATTGGACTTAGGACACATCTCTTTCAACCATGGCTTCAATTTTTTCTGATCAACCTTGACACCTCGATTTGTCACAATATATCCTAGATATTCTAGTTCTTGCTTACCAAACTCACATTTATTTTCTTTGATATAAAAGTTGTGCTTCTACAAAATAGCCAAGGTTTTCTTCACATGACTCAAGTGCAGTTCCCAGGTTGAGCTATCAACTAGTATATCGTCGAAGAAAACTAGTATAAACTTTTGAAGATAAGAACAAAAAATGGAGTTCATTATTGCTTAAAAGGTAGAGGGAGCATTACACAATCCAAATGCCATGATGAGATACTCAAATTGTCCATTATGCATTTGAAATGCAGTTTTTGGTAATGTCAGAATCATGAACTTGTACATAATGATATCCTGCTTGTAGATCTAGCTTTGTAAAATAGGCAACTTCGTACAATTCGTCCAACATATCATCTATTGTTGGAGTCAAAAATCGATCCTTAATTGTCGCTTCTGTTAGCGCTCTATAATCTGTGCAAAACCTCTATCTACCATCTTTCGTTTTCATTAAAAGAACAGGAGAAGATAATGGGCTAGTGTTGGGTCGAATGATACCCACTTCAAATATTACATGCACTTGTTTTTCAATTTTTTCCTTCTAAAAATTTGATATCGATATGGTAGAACATTGATGGGCTAATTTCATTTCTTAAGAGGTATATGATGATCAATTTCTTATAAAGGAGGCAGACTAGTAGGTTCACGAAAGGTAGCCTCGATTCTTTTTAAAATTTTCAGCATTTATGGTTGAGTGTCAATACAAGGAGAGTCCTCTCATGGCTATACATGTATAACAAAAATCATTTGTCATTGTCGGTGGCTCGGTGCTCCTTTACAACTGTTTCGAGAGAAGTTGTTAGAATGGGCTTCTGTACATCTTGCAATGTTTTTAGTTTATTCTCCTAATTAAATTTCTTAGTCAGGTGCTCCAATTACAAATCACAAGCCCTAACATCTCCAACCACTGTATTCTCTATACAATATCTAGTCCTGCCAATGATAAAAAGTAACAAGTAATAGAGAATGAAATACCTTGTAAATTTATAGGTACCTTTTCATATCATTCTTGACACATGATTCGTTCTCCGTTAGCAACATGTACAGTGAAGGACTTTGTAGGAACCACTGGTAAGTGCAGATACTGAGCCACTTTGCCACTAATAAAATTATAAGTGGATCCGCTACCAATTAGCACCATTACAGATTATGACTTGATGGTAGTAGCTATTCTCATAGTTCGCAAAGATTCCCAACTTGTCAAGGCATGTAAAGACACTTCAAGTTCTTTTTAATTGTCATTCTTATTTGACCTTTCTTCATTTATGTACTCCATCATGGTCCTCAATAAGTAGCAGCTTGGGCCCCTGCATCTATAGCTTGGTGTAAATCTTTCATTACAACTAAAATATAAACCTTGAGCTCTTCATTTTCGTATTTTATCCCAACCCAACCGCCTGGGAACTTTTGTGGTTTCTTGTGCTAGTGAATTTGTGGTTGTCGGCATCCGAGTTTGAGATACTGGATAAGCAAACCTTCTTTGTCGGGCAAGTTGTTCATCACGAGTTCTGGCAAGACTTATAACCTCTTATAATGTTTTCGGCTTGAACATTCGTATTTCATCAGCTATTTCATATTTCAATCCTCCCATGAAAGTGCCCATCAGGGACTTTTGTGTCCACTTTTGTACTAGATTGCCCAATTTCTCAAATTCTTTTTGATAATCTCGAAGAAAACCATTTTATTTTATATGTGATAAAGCCTCATTAAATTCTTCCCCATTTACTGGACCAAACCGTGCCAATAATTCTTCTATAAACATGTCCCATATTTAGTTATATTTTCTTCTTTATATGTCCGATTTAGCCACTACCATCATTAATTTGCCTCTCCTTCCATAGGAACTGATGCAAGATATACATTCTAATCTTCCGAGGTCCTCTGAAATTCTAAGAACTGAGCCACCTTATTGAACCATTATGTTGGATCATCATCAGCATATCGTGAAAACTCAATTTCAGTTCGAATCAACGGATAATTTTGTAAGGTTTGACGAGTAGTTTCTGCATCATTGAGTTCTTGCTTAAGTGGTCCATGTTTGATAGTACACGAAGAATAAGTGGTCTTAGAAAGAAGCATAATAATAGATAGAGTTTTTATAGACTCATCAAGCCATTGTAAACGATCGTTCATCCCTATTCTTATCCACTGCATCTCTTCGCGTAAGCCTTCTACTTAAAAAAAAATCAATTCATTCTTTTTTGGTAGTCATTGTAGCTTTGATACCGATGGTAGATCCCAGACGGATTACAATGAAAGAAACTACAGAATAAACTTTCTTTGGGTGAAAGTGAACCACAGTTTTGCAAAAATCTCTTCATGTCTTTCTTTTACTTCTATAAAGACTAATATACATAGTTTTTTAAATAATCATCCACTACAATTACCCACTACTGACAATATTTATCCACTATTGCAATTGCTCATATATTTAAGCTATTTAACACCTTCAAACTTAACTACTGGTCATGAAACAACTAACATACACAACTAACCAGAACTAATGATCAGGACACACTAACAGAACAACTACTGATACGATTAACAATAATAAGTAGAAGTCTACCCCATTAAAAATTCAGATCAGCTAAACTAAAAACTTGGGATTTTTTTTGGGAATCATAAAGGATCTTCCTATTTGATATTGAAGTAGGAAGCAGAAACCAGACTATTTTATTTCAGTACCGACTCCTATTAATATTGAAAATTGGATACTTTATTTAGAGAAGATACCCAATGTGTTAAATTATGATGAGGGTTGTAGATTGTAATGAGATTCAGAATATCGGGTTGATTATGTAGAAGTTGAAGGGGAAATATGAGGATGTGTGATAAAGAACTATCCTTATTTTGTTTATTAGGATTTCATACTTCTATCATTATCAAAACTTAATTATTTATTAGATATTTTTGATTTTTTATTGTTGGTTTGAACTATTTGGAGATTTAATATTTATTTTAAAAAAATTTAGACTTTTCAATTATTATTTAGGAAATATGTTAGTACTCTATTTGCATATTTATGAAAATTAAGTGATATCTCCTTCGTATTTGAAACTTAAGGGAATAAATCTAGCATAAATTATGAGCATGCCCATGTGACTTAAATTTCGTATGTTGGAATTAACCTAATGCAATATAAGGTGATCAATCATATAAATATGTTAAAGTAAATCAACCTAGGTATATAAAACTAAATCTTGGCATACATCACATATAATAACGTGCATCAAAATATATGATTAAGATTAATCAAAACTCCATAATAAGTTTTGTCACTCACAGAGGACAAAACCATGAAGGTATAAAAATTATAACTAATAAACATTCAATGTAAATATAAAACGAGAGGGGGGGCGAGAGAGAGAGATTACTTGAATATAAAATTAGATAACCGAATGTATGCATAAAAGTTCTCTCTCAAAAATAAATATATGAAATTATATTACAATATTTATGTAAAAATCGCAAAGATAACACGTTTAAAAAAATTGAAATTAGATACCTAGTCGAAATTGAATAGAAATTCAACAATAAAAATAATAAACTAAATAATTTTAAATTCTGTTCGGGCACTATATGCGCCCCGAGAGTCTGTGTAGAGCCCACACTCTACCAACAATTTATTTTTTTGGTCCAACGATTTGCCAGTTTGCCCAATGACTTTTTACTTGCCAAATTTCCACTCCATTTTTTCTTCTTGCCATATCTTGAAATAGTAAAGGGGATTATCACAACTTCCGTGTGCATTACCATTTTACTGAACACGTGTAACAAGCCATGTTAAACTCATACAAAACCATAATAGGGTGTGGTATGTCTAGTGAGGTCTATAGTTAATCTATCCAAATAATTTATCCACTCCTGTATATAATTCAGGCACTTCGTGTTTTACTATATGCTTATAATATTACTTTTTTCTAATATTAATTTAATAATGTAGATTTACACATATTTAGGCAGGTAGATTTAAAGTGATAAGTGTAAAAAAAATAGCTTAGTACCGCTCAGTGTTACAAAAAATGGCGATTTCACTAATAATTCGGCCGAAAAATCTCTGTAAGGCAATAAAGTGGTATTATAGAGTAAAATTGGAGAAGAAAATATTTTTTTGACATATCATGTGAAATCAACGATTTTTGACATACCGATCGGTGTTATAATTATCGATTTCACTGAATAATTCGGCCGATAAATTGTTGTAAGGCAACAAAGTGGTATTATAGAGTAAAATCATCAAAGGAAATTTTTTTTGACATCATGTGAAATCGATGATTTTTTGGTCAAATTCGGAGATTTCCGATCAAAAGCCGACGAATCAGATACATGATTCGAGGCTCTGCAGAGAAGAAATCGACAATAGGAAGAAGAAAGAAACTATTCGTTGTGGTAATGAAGATCGGCGAATGCAAACGAAGAACCCAGCCGAGTGGAAAAGGAAGGGGGAGAAGACAACAAAGTAGGAAATGAAGAGATAAGGGGGAAAGTTGATTAATTCATATTTTTTTAATAAACAAGGCACGTAAACACAATGTTACAACAAGTATGTGGCCGTGGAAGTGACAACACTCACAACTCATAGGGCCATGGACCATATCCATGCCAATTTTACACATATTAATATTTATTTTACATATATATTTTTTAAAAATAATGTTAAATTATGTCCGATTTTATTCTGATAAATCCTCGATTTTCGATAAATTATAAATCGGTAACTAAACTGATTTAGTCCTTAGGTTAGTTATTGTCTGATCGTAAGAATTTTCAAGCTGTTAATCCATCAGAATTTAATGACAACATACAAGTTATTTTTTTGTTTGAGTTTTGAACTAAGAGATTAATTATCCTAAGATTATCCCGGGTAAGTTTTCCTAAGGTTATAAAAAAAATTCATATAAATACACGAGGTGTTATTGTAATTATAGAAGATTATATACATTTACAATAATATCATTACTATTTTATATTAAAAAACACATGCATCCTAAGTAAGTTTTCCGAGATAATCTCATAAATTTTATTCTCTTAAATTAAACACTCTGTATATTAGGTAATTTAGCTTTCAAGTTTTATGGTTGAGGTCTTTCTATTAGTTTAATCATAATGGATGTTAGAACTTACCGAGGTGACATACATTTTTACACATAGTATATTACGTGGATAAATAATAAAGTATAAATAAATTGAATCATCCATAAATCGTTATCGTTTTGTTGTCTGGATACCTGAACTATATTGAAATTGAAATTTAGATTATGATGAGATTGAATTAGAATAAAATGATGAACAAAAGATAACAATGAAACTGATATGTTGTCAAATATAAGCATCCACCATTCAACTAGTATATCAAAAAGGTAAAAAGTGTTTTATAAAGAGTATTAGCAATCCAAAACTAATTAAAAGTAGTTCAACAACTGAAATAATAAGTAGTTGAAAGTAGACCATCTAAAACAATCTTAAGAAGTTCAAGGATTCAGAAAACGAAACATCAAAATTTTAATAATAATTCTATTATTTTCCTTATATTATTCGTCCACGTAAGGTACCACATGTAAAAATGCCTACAATCTTACCAAAATTCTAATCTTTATGAATCTTTTAAATGGAGGGATCTAAAACATAAAAATAGGAAAGTTATATTATCTTTATTACTTACTCTTTATTTTATTAGGGACCCACGTAATAAAATTACAATAGTTTAAGAACAGTTCAATTTATTTTTTCAATCTTTTCTGAGAAGAATCCAAGAATTTATTATTGGGGATGTATTTAATTGAGATCAATAGTCAATAAAATTTAGAATATTATTAATAATTTATTTATACGGACTACGCCTATCATTTTTAAGTTAACTTAGAATCTTGTATACATAATATATAGAGTTTCATATTTTAGGAATAGTTTTTAGAATCTTTCAAACTCATTAAATTCTACTTGGATTCCAAAACTTATTAATAAGAATAAATCTACAAAAGTCATCACTTCATTAAATTCATAAATGTTCATGGAGTTTTTAAATTCATATTGAATATACATAGATTTTAAAGTTTTAATTGATTACATCCAAATTTTAAAAGATATTTTATACTCGAAAGTAGATGTAACAAAATTTTAATAATTATATTAGCATCCAATTAAAAAACATTGGATTTCTAAGATTCAATTTTTCTAAAAAATCTTAATTTAAACCATGTAAATCTCCAAGTTTTGAATAAAAATCTAAGGATCATCAAATAATGTGATGATTGGAAGAAAAATCCCAAACTTTAGGGACAAAATTGACAATCTTCCATTCCTATTTGACTTGGAGGGCTTTTATACCTTTTTCTAATTTAACAATCTCTCTTCTCTCTCTTTCGTTCGGCTATCATTTCTCTCTCTTAGGGTTTGTTTCAGATCGTCAATTAAACTATCCCCTTTCTTCAATCTCCCGAAAAATTAGGGCTTTTATCCCAAATATCATCTCACACCTCTCATAATCTTAATTGACCATGTGAAATTGCGAAAAACGGCCCCAATTTGTCGAATTTTTTAGAATTACACGATGAATTTACAACCCAATTTATCGAATGATATGATGATGGGGCAAGTGACACAGATGTCAAATTCGGGTTATAATGGGCAAGCACAGAATGTTCAAGGCGCAGGTGATCATCGAAACCACCCGGATTCGGAGAAAGTTCGAAGATTTGTACAGAAGAAGATTTATGATTATTTAATGGCTAGAGGGCAACAACAATCTAGTGATTTATCGACGAAAAGAATGATTGATTTGACTAGGGTGTTAGATAAGGCGTTGTTTAATGCGGCTTCCACGATGGATGATTATATGAATATGGATACGTTGGAGACTCGATTGATGTTTTATTTGAAGCAGTTACGGAATACTCAACAGAATCAGAGAATTATGTTGCAGCAGCAACAACAGATGAATGCTGGGTTAGGGAATCAGCAGCAGCAAGGGAATGCAGGGTTTGGGAATCAGAGTGTTTTGCAGAATCAGCAGTTTGTGCAACACGGGAATTCTTCGGGGAATGTTAGTACAATGATCCCGACTCCCGGTATGGGTATCTCAAGTTTTGATTTTTAATGTGTGTGGAAATTTGTTGTGGATTATGTCGATAATGTATTTTAGACTAGTTATTATTGGTCTAAATGTGAGTGAGAACTTAAGAATTTTCAAGAATGATGCTTTATGTTGGAAATTAGTTGATAATGGAACAAGGGGTTAGTTGAAATTTTAATAGGTGGGTCATTGGCATTCTCATATTTCGAACTACAAATGCTTGAAAATTGGTCTTTTTTTCTTACACAGGCAATGGTTTTACTTTGTGTATAATGGTTGTGTGTGTGCATATATGTTTGTTATACAAATGTAGGACTTTAGTGTAGTTTATTAGTGTTAAGAATGCTAGTTGATTGGTTTTGGCTTTAAGTGCTAATAAGTGTATCCTTAAATTATGTACCAGTTCAAGAATTTTTTAAATTGGGACTTCAAAGTTGAAATTTTTATATAAAACAAGAGGTGATTGATTTGTGAATTCAGCAAGAACTCTGAAATTTGATTTTTTTAGTAGAAAGTAGATACTAAACTTTACACCCTTTCCTGGAATGCAAATTGTATTATTTTTGTGGAAGGCAAAATATGCTAAAAATATTGAGTTATCTAGATTAGAATCTAACTGGTTAGTTGGTTAGTAAGTTATAATGAAGCTCTAGCTGTATTAAAGAGCCTAAATTTTTTTAGGGAATTTACTAGATTTAATCCTCTTCTTTATAATCACATCTTTTATTATCCATGATGATATATGTTTTCTGATGTGTATTTTCCTTTTCTCTTTTTTTTGCATGAAAAATTCAGGTGGCTTTTTGCCACTTACTGGTGGCATGGGTAGCGCGTCTTCTTTTTCTAATGGTTATCAACAGCCAACTTCAGTCTTTCCCACAACTTCGGGCAGCAATAATATGGTTTCATCAATGGGCGGAGGTGAGAGAGTTCTAAGCCAGATGATGCCTACTCCAGGATTTGTTAGCACCAATAATACCGAGGCTTACAGGAGTTTGGAGTCTAGTAATGGTGGTGTGGTTCCAACAGTTGAATCTATGATGGCATCACAGCCCCTGCAACAGAAGCAGCACATCAGTGGTCAAAACAGACGTATATTGCACAATGTTGGTAGTCATATTGGTGGTGGGATCAGAAATGGCACCTTCAGTAGTGGTTTGGGAATGATGACTAACTATTCACAGTCTGTGAATGGTGCAGGTAGCTTTGAGAACCAACTGCCAATGTCACAAGTGTTGCATCATGATGGGTACGGGAGTGGTAATGCTGATTTTTCTGGGTCTGGTACTGGTAATGTGTATACTTCTTCGAATGCTCCTGTGCTTATAACAAATAATCAGGCCAACCAGTCAGAATTTCTTAGTGCTCAACAGGATGTGCATGTAAAGCTCGAACAGTCCGTAAAGATTAATTATCAGTCGCCACAATTATTAACTGAGAATGTTGTGCAGTCTCATCAACTACTTCTCCAGCAACCCAATCAGATTTCCCAACCAAAGCTGCAAAATCAGCCAAACCAGTTAATACAGCAAAATCAGCAGATCCAGCAAAACCAGAGTTTACCAAATGGTGAGTCACAAATGCACAAAAACCAGGTGAGGTGGTTATTGTTCCTGCGTCATGCTAGATCTTGTAGTGCTGCAGAATCTTGTGTAGAAAAGCGTTGCATAATTGTTCAGAAACTGTATAAGCATATCGAAACATGCATACTAACGCAATGCCCATATCCTCGTTGCTATGGTACGAGGTCATTACTTAATCATTACAAGATATGCAAGAGGCCAGACTGCCCTGTTTGTGTTCCTGTCAGAGAATACATGAAAAAGCAATACATATGTAAAGAATCTAAGACTAATGATCCTTCTGTAGATGGATCTTTTAGTACCTATAACACAATGGATGCCTCTGGTAGATTGATGAATCAGTCGGTTTTAGATACAGAAGATGTTCATCCTCCTGCCAAACGCCCAAAGATCAAGCAGCCTTTGCAGTCTACAATGCCTGAGCATGAAACTTCTGCCCAGCCACTTTCTGCTTTTCATGATTCTTGTACTCTGCAGGATGTACAGTATTTGGAACATAGACCTGATGAAACTTGTAGGCCAGTAAAATCCAATGTTATAGGGGTGAAGTTGGAGACTCCTGCACAAGGTGTTCCTCATGTTGAGGTGAAAAAAGATATGAATGATACCTCTATGCGATTGTCTGATGGTGTTTCTTCTATACCTAGTGGTGTTGCTGGCTTCCCTAAGGTCGAAAGTTTTAATACTGGGAAAGAAGTTGTCCAGACTAAGCACGAAAGTGTCACATTGCCCGCTGAAAATACAGCTACAACTAAGTCCGGGAAGCCAGAAATAAAGGGAGTATCGTTGACAGAATTGTTTACTCCAGATCAAGTTCGGGAGCATATCACAGGTCTCAAGCAGTGGGTTGGCCAAAGTAAAGCCAAGGCAGAAAAAAATCAAGCAATGGAACACTCAATGAGTGAAAACTCTTGCCAGTTATGTGCAGTTGAGAAGCTTAATTTTGAACCTCCGCCAATATATTGCACACCTTGTGGTGCTCGCATCAAACGAAATGCAATGTATTACACCATAGGACTAGGTGAGTCACGCCAATACTTTTGCATTCCCTGCTATAATGAAACTCGTGGAGAGACAATATCTGTTGATGGAACTCCTTGTCCCAAGGCAAAACTTGAGAAGAAGAGAAATGACCAAGAGACAGAAGAAGGGTGGGTTCAGTGTGACAAGTGTGAAGCTTGGCAACATCAAATATGTGCATTATTTAACAGTCGGAGAAATGAAGGCGGTCAAGCTGAGTTCACCTGTCCAAACTGCTATATTGCTGAAGTTGAAAGAGGAGAGCGTATGCCTTTACCACAGAGTGCAGTACTAGGAGCAAAAGATCTGCCAAGAACAATTCTAAGCGATCACTTGGAGCAACGACTGTTTAAACAATTGAAGCAGGAAAGAATAGACAGGGCAAGGGTCCAGGGGAAAACTTATGATGAGGTTCCAGGAGCAGAATATCTTGTTATCAGAGTTGTGTCTTCGGTGGACAAGAAGTTGGAAGTGAAACCGCGATTTCTCGAAATTTTTCAGGAAGTGAATTACCCGACTGAGTATGCATACAAGTCGAAGGTAGTATTATTGTTTCAGAAAATTGAAGGTGTAGAGGTATGCCTATTTGCTATGTATGTTCAGGAATTTGGAGCTGATTGTCAACAGCCAAACCATCGCCGTGTTTATCTGTCATACCTGGATTCTGTGAAGTATTTCAGGCCAGAGATTAAAGCAGTAACAGGAGAGGCTCTTCGTACATTTGTTTACCATGAAATTTTGATCGGCTATCTTGAATATTGCAAGAAACGTGGTTTCACGAGTTGCTACATATGGGCCTGTCCTCCACTTAAGGGTGAAGACTATATTTTATATTGTCATCCAGAAATTCAGAAGACCCCGAAATCTGATAAGCTCCGGGAATGGTATTTATCAATGTTGAAAAAAGCTTCAAAGGAGAAAGTTGTGGTTGAATTAACTAACTTATATGACCATTTCTTTGTATCCGGTGCTGGTGAATGTAAAGCTAAGGTGACTGCAGCTCGCCTCCCATATTTTGACGGTGACTATTGGCCTGGTGCTGCTGAAGAGATTATCTACAAGCTTCGACAAGAAGAGGATGGTGGGAAGCTGCATAAGAAAGGGACAACTAAAAAAACATTTACTAAAAGAGCTTTAAGAGCATCTGGCCAAGTTGATCTTTCTGGAAATGCCTCCAAGGATCATATGTTAATGCGTAAATTGGGTGAAACAATCAGCCCAATGAAGGAAGACTTTATCATGGTCCACTTGCAGCATTCATGCAGTCATTGTTGTATTCTGATGACCTCGGGAAACTGTTGGTTTTGTAGCCAGTGCAAAAGTTTTAAGTTGTGCGACAAATGTTATGAGGAAGAACAAAAACTTGAGGAGAGAGATAGGCATCCGATCAATCATAGGGGGATGCATACGCTCTATCCTGTTGAAGTCACCGGTGTGCCTGCTGATACACAGGATACAGATGAGATTCTTGAAAGTGAGTTTTTTGATACCCGGCAGGCCTTTCTGGGCCTTTGTCAAGGTAATCATTATCAGTACGATACCCTACGCCGTGCTAAACACTCTTCAATGATGGTCCTTTACCATCTTCACAATCCGACGGCTCCTGCATTTGTGACTACATGTTATGTATGTCATCTTGACATAGAAACCGGTCAAGGTTGGCGCTGTGAGATATGCCCAGATTATGATGTATGCAATGCTTGTTATGAAAAGGATGGAGAGGTTGATCATCCTCATAAATTGACTAATCATCCATCTATTGCGGATCGTGATGCACAGAACAAAGAAGCTAGGCAACAAAGAGTGATTCAGCTGAGGAAAATGCTCGATCTGTTGGTGCATGCATCTCAATGTCGTGTTCCTGAGTGCCAGTATCCTAACTGTCGGAAGGTGAAAAGGCTTTTCCGCCATGGTATGTACTGCAAAATACGTTCGGCTGGAGGCTGTGTTCTATGTAGAAGGATGTGGCATCTACTTCAGCTTCATGCTAGATCATGTAAAATCTCAGAATGTCATGTGCCGCGCTGCAGAGATTTACGGGAACATATACGAAGGAATCAACAGCAGGCTGATAGTCGTCGACGTGCTGCTGTTACAGAGATGATGAGGCAGCGGGCTGCTGAGGTTGCAGGTGGTTGCTGACATCAAGCTGTGGAAAATACGTCAATCAACGAACATGCTTCTGTTTAGTTAAATGAGTGTTTGAAGATTGTAGTTTTTCTGCTCCTGGTCTTTGTCGGTTACACCTACAATCAGGACAGTAAACAACACAAGAAACTCTCCATTGGTAAACTTCTTGTGGCAAGATTGCGGAGAAGTTGGTTGACTATGAACCCACTTGATTATTTTTTTCATTCATATCAGGGGGAATGAGCAATTTTTTGATTCTTAAAGTTAAAAACTGTCCTTCCCTTTTAATAAGTAGTCTGTCTAAGCTGTACACAAGTCAGAAATACATGTAGCAGCAGGAGAAAGGAGTAGATATAGATTATGGATTATGTTTTGGCAGTATGGCCAGTTACACTTTTGCAGTTCTTTCCATATCATCGACTTCATCGCATTTTGTTGGTGTGGTGAGTCGTTTCTGTAAAATCTTTCTGGTAATATTAACTCCTTTCACCCCCAAATTAGCTTTCTTTATTGTTATCCTTCATGCATTGGGGTTATATGGGAATGCTTACTATTGTTTATATTTTAATATATTGCTTTAATACATTATATTTTTTCAATAAGATAGATTTTTAAGTGTATGTTGATATGGTGATAACTTTGCCTTTTCTTGGATCCTTGTTCATATTTGTGTTTAAGCATCCTGGAACGAATAAATACATTTCTGAGTAATTTTTTTTGCATTATCAGTTCTATTTATCTTTGGAAGAGTTGCAATATTTTGACTCATATTTGACAGCAGAGCTTCAATATTTTGGCTCAAATTTGACAGTTTCAGCTGCATCCGCAACCGATCTAAACTAGTGAACGGACACGGGTACATTTTTTACAATTTGTATCTGCAGCCAAGCTAAACTAGTGAAAGTAGATCATGCTATGTTCGGATGTCACTGATCTGCAGCACGGTCTATAATTAGCGCATAATTGGACGGTTCAGCCCCATTAAGCATAGGTATAACAGGCTCCGGACCACTGTTGGAAATTAGTCATATGTTGCTAATGAAAATGGGGAAGTGAAGCTGGGAAAGATGTGAGTCGAGGGATTCTGTAATTTTTCTAAAAATATTAATGAGATTAATCCACTGTTGAAATTGTTCTAAGAGATCAAATAAGAAAATTCTTCAATGGGATGAAACCAGATTCACTTGCAACTTTATCTTAATACATGCACAGGTCCTGGTCCATAAGATGCACACAACTTTTGTCACAATTTGATTGCAATCTCCATCACAATTTATATTAAATGACCAGCGAAGCTCCCAAATTCTCTGAAACCTTTGCAGCGTACAAGCATGATAAACATACCGAATTGCAACTGATATTACATTCCCTGCTACAAGGGTACCTCCAACTGCCCATGTCTTATTGCTTTCTTCTAATTATTAATCGTAACCTGCAGATGCAAGAAACATATTCATTCAGTATACATTTGACGAATTGTGTGACCTGCAGTTGCAAATGAGTAGTCAACCTTACCAGGACGCCCAAACTCTTACAGTAAATTTATATAACTCCGTTGCTTTCATCTAGTTAATCATCAACATTCCTGTAATATTATTACTCATACAGTGACATAATCCACAAATTACTTCTACATATAGGGAACAAACAAGTTTAAAATAGCTTATACTTTTAAAACTATAATAAATTAGTTAGTTATTACATATTCCAGATTGCGTAAATATCTAAGGAAGGATCTAGAATATAATAAATTGGTTAGTTATTACTTATTCCAGATTGCGTAAATATCTAAGGAACGATCTAGAATATAATACAAACTTGACATTTTTCCACGAAGGGGGCGCCTTAGTGCTTGACACCACAAAAACCAGTAATAGTCATGACTCATCTTCCACTACAAAAGCCACTACAAACTTTATTTTTTGCTAAATACAAACTTTACACAATATAATTGGCTGTTTTAGAGTTTGTGGGTAAAAATGTTTGTATCTGAACACAAGCCTAACCACTACCCAAATTTCTTTTAAATTTGCCCTTTGTTGCTCTTTTATGCAGCACCAAGACAATTTCAAATGGAGGATTCTACAGAAGGGATCTGCAGTGAAAACTATGACACTATACTACAGACCTTTGTTCGAATCTGTGACCAAAAAAAAGAAGCACTATTCAACAAATTTACACCACCAAGCAGTAAGCAAGATATAAGAGTTACACAGACAACAAGTTCTCCACCATCGACTCTACTTCAAATGATTCATTTCATCGCTAAGCCACAAAGTAAAAGCTTGTTGTGGCGTTTCAAATCAAGAATATTAAGGATTTAGTAGTTAAAATTGGCAAGCCTAATAATCAATCTCTGCTTATAATCAGAAGCTCGACATTGTGTGTTAATATAAGAGTCTTGTCTTGTCAATCAACATTATTTCCGATTGTTTATGTTGCAGAAATAATTTTAGGCATCTTCCATGTCCAGTTAAATAGATAACAACTTATCTTTTATACTCCATCCGGTCCATTGTAAAATTTTAAAAATTATTGTAAAGTAGTTACTAGGTACATAAAAGTTTATCTATGGATCAAATCATAACCACCATCAAGTTTTACAATAGTGTCATCCAATTTCTAGGATCAGTCATGACAGCCTCATCTTTCCCACAGAAAGACAACATCAACTATCCAACCAAAGAAAAACACAGAGGACGCGTAATAAGAAAACAGAGGACAAGAAAAACCAGAGGATATTGCAATAAAATCGGTAACCTAATCATCAAAAATGTAATTGTGTTGGTAAAAAACATCACATACCTCTTCTTAGTTCTTTTCCTTTAACATTTTCCTGCCACATTTTGTCTACCTACATGCCCTGACAAATGAAGCCATAGGGTGAAACAAGACTCTCCTCGTATGTAGCCACATCAAGAGTACCCGCCCTTTCTCGCAAATTAACACCAAGATTCTTACTTATTCTTCTTACTGGATCATACAAAACAATGCTCTCACGCTTAGTCATCAACAAAACTTTATCTTCCACATAACAAATCGGGAAGACATCCGTAATGCCATCATTCCTATAAGCCCCTCCGAACGACAATGTCCTGATCCAAGACTCTTTCAGCCCATACTCCATCATAATCCACATCTCCAAAAACGAATCCACATCTCTCTCAGTAGACAAAACACAAACACAGCCTCCAAACTCTCCCAAACCCTTAATCCCCCTCTCATTCATACCCTTGCCCAACGACAATACCTTAAATTCCTCTTTAACAAAATCAAACCCTATAATTTTATTCACAGGTGGAAACTTCCCACCAAACCCTAACCAATGAACCACACCATTAACACAAACAGGCTTCACCCAAGGAAGAACCCGAAAAGGAACCTTACTCGAAAGCGTCTTCCAAGAATCCTGTCTAGCTGAATAAACCCTGACCACTTGCTCACCAAGACCAGTATTATCAGTACCAATACTAACAACCATATAGTCATCACAAACAGCAACATAACCAAACCCTGAAAGCCTGATCCTGGCATCCACAGGAAACATTCCAGGATCAGGCAAAACCCGAAACTCTCGTGTCGTGGGATTCATCAAAGAGTAGGTATTAGGAAGGTGGTAAAGGCAAACTAAGCCACGACATGATCCAACTATCTGAATGGGATTGTTAACAAGATTTGAAGGTAGCTTAAAAAGATTTTGATGACGTGGAGCATGATGATGAGTGTTGATGTTGAGAGTTTGTAGAGTGGAGTTTGAGAGAAGTAACAGTAGTTGTTTGAGTTGAGTGATTTGGTTAAGGTGAGTTTTGGTAAAATGAGGAGAAGTGATTAGGGTTTTGAAGGGTTTTGAAACACACTTGAGTTGGCCAAGTGTTTTGATGGGAAGTCTTGCAAGTATGTTTGTGTTAAGTTCAAGTGGTAAATTTTCCATTGATAAGAGTAGAAGAGGGTAGATAGAGATATAAGAAGATGATGAGGTGTTTGGGACTTGGACTTAAAATAATGTTGGAGTCAATGCTTGACTTGCAACTTTGAACTCTGCACAATATTCTGCATTGGGGTTACAAGCTTTTAATTACCCCTCTAATAAATAAATAAAACTAAGTTACATGACAATTCAGAAAGGGTAACAAATATGTCTAGATTTTTTTTATCAAACAATGCACATCTGTTTAAAAAAAAAAAGAATGACTATTCAATTACTATTCTTCAAACACGGCTTAGTATAATCAAGTCGGTCACATATTATAATACACATTAAAAAAATATACGCTTTCAGCATTGAGGAGTCCCGGACCGATATCTGGCACTACAAAATATGTATACAAACAAAAAGGTAAAAATTATTAACACGCATAAACAATAAGTTATATAGAGTCTCCAACTTGCTCTATACAGCTTTATACCCCGAATTATATTATTTTATTTTTAAATTATTAAAATATATTAATCTTGGACTTGGACTGAATTGTAATGAATATATCATAGAAGACAGTATATTAAATTCCAAGACTCCACAAAAAATAAAAATATCATAGAAATTTGTATAAAAAACTACTGACGTGCGAAATTATTACCAAAAATATATCATATACGTTTATATACACGTTTATATAGAAATGGAAATGTAATCTGATACATAAACAAACAATCATACAAAGATCATGTAAACTGAAACGATTATTCAATACATTTTCAATAAAATTTACAAAAAGGTATAAATTATAACCAAAAAAATTGGCAACAAATATATTTCAATATCAAATATCAATTTATAGGAATTTATTGAGAATCAAAGAGAAAGAATTAGCTTACAAGAAAGATTAGAGATAAGGGCATCGAGAAACGAAATTATATCGAGAGACGAAATTATGAAATTGTAAAGTGAATTGATTTAGTGTTATACGACGATGTAAGTTATAAACGAAATGATATTTACTTACATAAGATTAGGTAAAAATTTAAAGAGGATATAGACTATGAATTAAGTGGACCACTAATCGGGTTACAAATAAAGTGGACCACTAATCGGGTTACGAATTAAGTTGGACTGGGTAAGTGCTAAATTACGCAGAGATATAACTCATTTCATTTTATTGGACTAGGTAAAAAGTTTCTTATTTTGAACTTAAATGATTACATTTGTAGAGCCCAAATAAAAAATATATTGGATCGGGTTATGCAATTCGGTTGAATTATATTTTATATCTTTTTTTTAACTAAGAAAAATTTCATTAATCACGAAATTGAATCAAACATCAAATTCCCCGGTACAGAGACCAAAATGTGTTTGAACAATTTACCATACAAGGTTCCCTTGCCAAGAAATGGGCAATTTTATTGGCTTGACCTTTAACGAAAGAAACAGAAATGTCAGGGTGGCTATTAAGAATTGAGACACATTCCTGGATCACATTACCTACTTCCTAATAATTTTCCAGACGCTTTGTAATTGCATTGACCATGAGCAATGAGTCAGTTTCGATATCCACCGTGTTAATCCGTAATTCTCGAGTACACTTCAAAACCTCCAAAACACCCCAAGCCTCGGCCTCAAATACAGAAACCTCCCATGAACGTCCGATATTTTGAGCACAAATAAATTCTCCATTGTGATTGCGTACAATCATTCTTATCGAAAATGAGGCCATACTTGTCACTACAGATGCATCCACGTTTAGCTTTACTCTACCTTCCTCGGGAGCCTGCCACTATATGTTCTCACTCCCACTATGATGTAATCGAGGTAATGCTTTACTCCTTCTGAGATGTCGCCACTGCGTCACCATCTTACTACTCCATTGCATCGCAAGCTCTGGTGTCACCTGCTTTTCTTTCCAGACCTTTAGATTGCGAGCATGCCAAATACCCCAGAAACCAGTAGCAATATGTACACACATTTCCCTAGTTTCTCTGGCTAGAAGTTCAAGCAACTATTCCGGAGTTGATTCCACGCTCCACGTATCAAAATCCAGACCCAGAAATCTCCAGCACTGTTTAGAAAAACTACAATTCAGAAAAATATGTGAAAGATGTTCAACATCGACTACACACATAGGACATAGTATGGTAGTTTGCACTTCTTTACTTTTCAACAGATCACGCACAGGAAGATTATTTTTACAGATTTTCCATAAATGTATTTTAAACTTGTGAGGTACCTCTATTTTCCAGAGATTCTTCCAACCTTGCTCTCGATCATCTGCAACATTTATATAATTATGCATATACCAGTATTTGTATCATGACTTTACGCTGTACTTTCCATTTGCAATACTTGTCCAAGCTATACGTTCACTTACCTGATTTTGAGGGATATGTGTTGCCAGAATCATCCGAGCATCACAGTTTGAAAATAAACTGCTCACCTTTGAGACATCCCACATTTTCCTACCAGGAACAAATAAATCGCTTACTTTAACAGCACTTGCACTATCAGTACTTGTATTTTCCAGTCTACAATTATCTCTACCTCTAAGCCAATAATCCTCAAAAACTCTTATTTTCTTCCCATCTTCTATCACCCATCGAAAGCCCTGCTTCAATTGTTCCTTAGCTTGCCACAATCCAGACCATATAAAACTCACCTCACCTCCTCTTGGCGCTTCAAACAACGAACTAATGAGATAATATTTGGCTTTAAAGATTCTAGCCACCAACGAGTCCGGGATATGCAGGAAATGCCAACAGTATTTTCCTAACAACACGAGATTAAAACCATGTAAATCCACTACACCATATTTGACCTGTAGCAACACCAAAAAAAAGTGTTAAAATGACCAAAAAATATTACCTAAAGCCAAATTATTGGCTATGGTTACACTTTTTAAAAATAATGGGGTGTTGGATTTGAGCCTGCTACAATAGGGGTCTACGGTTACATTTTTTGAAATTTTGGTAACACCTCTCAATGTGTTACAATAGAGTACCTATATTTATATTTTCTATTTTTATGGTAACAAGTTGAAGGTGTAATCACAGTTCTGTTGCAACATACTTTTACCCATTAGTAACACCAAAAATATGTTGGAATAGACTCTTTTGTAACACCATATTTGCTATTGTAACACTCAATTCAATCTTTTGGTAACACTTTTATATCTTATTGTAACATTCTTTTTTAACACTCTGGTATTTATTGTAACACTTTTTCCAATTTTTACTAACATAAATATATCAATCAGTCACACTTGGAACGCTAAAAACTTAAATACATTTAACTTAAAAACTCAAATTGAAGTTCAAATTCAACACAATACAAAGTTCCAAGTCACAGTGTGGGAGGAGTTTTAAACACGCCCTTAATTTTTATGAAAATACAAATCAATTCCAATGCAAATAGTATATTTTCCGGCAGCAACTAGCATGACGACGTCCATAGATACACATGGCCGCCACTTGTAGCCCCTGCAAGCATTCCAAAAGCTGGATCTTCATGTCACAGGTGCCGGTATATGTATCAACTCAAGGCAAAAATCTCCACCACCATGGCCTTGGTTGGGAGCACTTTCACCATACCAGCATCACCAATATTCAATACTTGGGCTCCTCCTTATGCAAAAACTTACTGTCTGCAGTTATCAGATTTGCTGCAACAGAAATTTAGCAATTTAGAATGTGAAGATAAAAATTTCACACATCAAGGAACAAAGATGTAACCACAGTTGGGACATGGGAGCTTAGTTTATTGTGAATCGATACTCGTGTAAGGCCAGAATATGGTGTTCAGTTTATTCTCAGAAGAGACATCCAATTTATAAAATGAACTAATTTTATGAAGATGCAGGAAAATCAATATATTGAAATCCAAAACTAAAAAAATAGAATTTCAAGTTTTATATCAAACTGTGAAAAGAATGGTCCCAATGTTGCAGACTAATTAATGTTGCTAAGAATTGTCTGACTTACTATAGAACGTAATGGGTCATCGACTCGACTTATAATACACCTAAACGTATGATGGATTCATATGTAAGTAAAAGTTCATACTTTGTAGGAAGCGAAGAAAAGCAGTAGTGATGAATATGTGGACAGCCTATATAAGACATCTCTTGAAATACATCCAGTAAAGAAATTTCACTCCACGCGATGATAAACATAGACTTCAGTCAGAAATCATTCTCAACTAGTTGTTTAAAATATACAGGAGGCCTATCGGTTTAGGGGAAAAGACAATATTAGGTCATCAGTTGTTAATACATACTTATAGTACCAATATAAAGAAAGTCCACAACTGATCAAAACTTCAAAAAATATGCCATGATGAACGGGTTTCAGTAAAGTACAATTTTCCAGTATTTCTTGGAGCTGTACATAATCCTTGTTTTCCCTGGCATAGAAATTTATGAAAGAAATAATAGAAGCTCATATAAAAACTATTTTTTTAAATGAATGAAAAGTACCTGTGTCATTGCACTTGTTGACTTGAAAAAATCACAATCATCATGCATAGGCCAACCTATTGAGAAACAAGCAGACGACCTAACAACAATGAAAATATCAAACCAGAGATTATATTAGATAGTAAGGCTAGAAACATTATATTAAACACCATTATATCTTCAATTGATATTGTTGTCGTCATCTGTAAAACCAGAGATTGTTAAGGTAGGGGCACAGCCGAAAATCAATTATTACAAATTTAGCTCTATTAAAAAGTGAGAAAAATGGATTGCACAATGAACATTAGTTTGTATCATGTTGTTTTGGCTGTGAAATATAGCAATATAAGCTCAACCTTACTAAATTTCTATGTTTAAATATATTTGAAATTGTACCTAGTTTGGACTTTGTAGTGTGAAATGAATTGATTCAACCTTACCAAATTTCTCGAAATTTCTTTACCGAAAGTTTTTATTTTTTTCTCTTGTGCTTAATTATGATCAACTGACTATGTACATAATTAACTACTAGACTGATTATCATGTGATAACCTTTAACTTGATATATGGTATTAATCAGTGACAGTCATAAAAAGATTTGGACCCCCTTTACACTATTAATTCATGATCCGAAATGATAGGCATGCTTAAGTGGTTAAACAGCATATTGGACAGGCCTGCGATGTGAAGGTACTAAATAAGCTTCTGAGATATCTCGAAAACCAAGACCCCATTTACACTTAGGCATATTCATGTTCAACCATGACAACCAACGAATCCCTTTTCTGTTCGTGTTGGTCGAACCCCACAGGAAGCTATTCATCATCCTTTATAGTTCTTGACACAGAGATTTAGATAATAAAAAGCACGGCATTGCATATGACGGGATGGATTGTTCTACATTACGAAGTAAAACATATTTTCCTGCTCTCGACAAACACTTCACTCTCCAGCCTTGAATTTTATTCCAAATGCGATCTTTGAGAAAGTTAAATACCATTTTCTTTGATCTTCCAATGAGAGATGGTAATCCCAGATAATTCTCGATCCCCAGATCATTGTGAACACCCAACAATCCCTTTATTATTGTTTGCTTACCCACTCTAACATTAGCACTAAAATAAATCCCAGACTTTTGAAAATTTATAGCCTGCCCTAAAAGTAGTTCATATTTTTGGAGAACAACCCTCACCTCATTGATTTCTTCATTCGTCGCTTTACAAAACAAAAAACTGTCATTCGTAAACAGTAAATAAGTGACTGAGGGAGCATACCTACTAATTTGACAACCATTAATCTTCCTTTCATCAACTATTTTTTTAATCACACATGATAGCCCCTCCACACAGAATAAAAATAAGTATGGTGACAGAGGGTCACCCTGCCTTAACCCATGCTTAGGTGTGATAAGACCAACCTGTGTCCCATTAAAGTTTATTGAATACAAAACTGTTGAAACACGCAACATGATCCATTTAACCCACTGTCCTGAGAAGCCCATTTTCAACATTTGATTTCGTAAAAACAACTAATCCACTCGATCATACGCTTTACTTACATCGAGTTTTAAAGTCACCTCCCCTTCGGTACCTTTTTTCTTCCGTCTCATGTAATGGAGTATCTCAAATGCTACTAGCACATTATCAGTAATACTTCTCCCTGGTACAAATGCGAATTGATTTTCCAAAATAATTCTTGGCAGCATTGTTCTAATCCGATTTGCCAAAACCTTTGCAATTATTTTACAGAGGGCGATAGGCCTTAAATCTTTCATATTATCTGCATTTTCCTTCTTGGGGATTAGCATTATACCTGTGTCATTAAGGTCTGCAGGGAAAGCCAAATCATGCAACTAGCCCTTACAACATCGATAGACTTCCTTTCCAAATATAGGCCAGAATTGCTGAAAAAAAGCTGGGTTTAACCCATCTGGGCCTGAAGATTTATCAGGATGCATCTTCTTGATTGCAAATATGAATTCTTCAAACGTAAACTCAGCCACCAACTTGTTATTTTGCTCCTTTGTAATGACCTCACTACCAGATTCAACATCCATATCCCCTTCTCTCGAATCACATTCAAACAACCTTTTGTAATAATCTTTAACAACTCGACACATCTCCTCATGACTTTCCACTACCTCCCCATCATCAGTTCTAAGTTAAGACACCTGATTCTGCCTTTTCCTCGTAGTGGCATAAGCGTGAAAAAACTTCGTGTTCACATCCCCCTCTGGCAGCCAAAACAATTTTGCTCTTTGTTGCCAATATGCTTCCTCGTGGACTAATAACTCATCAAGTTTATGTCTCTCCTCGAAATATTTCCTTGTCCTCGTCTCATCTGCACAATCTTCAAACTGGCCGATTACTTCTTTTTGATTCCGTATTTTTTCTTTGAATTTATTGAAAAAACTCTTTCCCCATTTTTCAATAAATGATGATATTTCAACCAGCTTAGGGAGAAAGTAAATTGGTGACAACTTCTCCCAGTGCCCAACAACTTCAGCATGAATCTTTCTTCTTTTAGCCATGTATTTTTGAATCGAAAGCGAAATTTTTTCCTGGACTTCTCAACACTACACAAATTAAGCTGAATTGGCTCATGTTCCAAATATATTGTATGTTGAACACTAAGATGACACAATGGAAACATACACCGCCATGAAGCTGAAGCAAAAGCTCGATCAAGTCTCTCACGTGTCCATTCACTAGAACCTCGACTCTTCTCTCAAGTGTAATTCCCTCTGGTCAAATCTAATTCCACCAAATTACATTCTTCAATCATTCTATGAAAACCATCTAGCAAGCATTGAGGGTGTTTATGGATTCCCTTCTTATCTGCTTCATTTAACATGTCATTAAAATCCCCCACAATACCCCATGAAAAACTGGATTTATTAGCAAGATGTTTAATCAACTCCCATGATTCTTTTCTTCTTGTTCTTTCAAGATAACCATAAAATCGCGTCATTCTCCATCTCGAATTACCATCTTTCATGAAGTAGACATCAATATGATTAGATGACCAGACAGCCACCCTACACTGAACACTCTAGTCCAAAATATAGTTAACCCACCACTTCTACCTATGCAATCTACTGACCAACAATCAACAAAGCCCAACTTCATACATAACTTCTTAATTTTCTCGCCATTAGTAAGCGTTTCGGACAAGAATAGGAAATCAGGTTTATGAGACTTTATTAGGTCCCTAGAACACGAACTGCTCGAAGGTTCCCCAACCCTCGACAGTTCCAGCTTATGATATTCATGGCTGCTGGCTAGCTTGCTCCGCAAGCTTAGCCAAATCATTGTTAAAAGACAGAGCACAACCCGTTTCAGAAAGAGCAATGTCTGAAATTGTGACTAATTTATTGTTACCTGGGCCCATCACTAGCCCACCTGTAGTCTCCATAACCTCGTACTCGCCTGGGCCTCCTCTCATTATTTTTCTATCCAATAACTGCATCCCAATTAATTCATCTTCCTTTGGACCATCTCCAAAATTTGAAATCCCACCAAATCCCTGGTTTACTGGGCAATTAAGCTCCTGATTTGATGGAAAAGATATGGTTCCAGTTGGTTTTACTGGCATTCTAAAATTATTCCTAGGAATTAGCCGATTTCCCCTTTTGTTGTAACTACCTTCCTGTGATTTTGGATCGACGTTGCCCCTGCCAGCTCTCTCCTCCCATCCTGAATCTCCTTCCTCACACAACCATTTACTCTTTGTCGCACCTGATGATCTACGAGGTGGAGCTTGTAACCAACTGCCCCAGCCCTTACTCAACTCTTGATTACCTTTCTCCAAAAATCTTCTACAATATCTTTCAGAATGTGTTATTAGCCCACATGTAAAGCAAAAATCCCCCAATCGTTCATACTTACATGTGACTAGTACCTCCACTCCATTCTTCCTCATAATTTTCTTCCTCCGCTTTAACGGATTCCTAACATCAAGCTTGATTTTTACCCTCATAAGTTCTTGCCACATGCTTGTATTATTCCTCTAATCATATTCGAGGAATTCACCGAAAAAGTTCCCTAGCTGTTTCCCACACTTTCTGACATGAAACCAGTTGGTAAATCATACAACTGAATCCATGTGTTGAGCTGCCATAATGGTACACTCCCAGGTTCTTCTCTTTGCGGAATTGCAGCTAACACCAACATTGCTCTATCAAACGACCAAGGCCCCCCCATTTAAGACCCACAATTTGTCTTCTTTATGATAAAATTGGAACAGAAAAATCCTCGGTTCAAGTTCCTTAATGCTGATTCACATAGTCGGCTTCCCTACATCAGCCATTTTTGACTTCATGGCTCGAACATTCATATTTCTCTCTGTGAGGAATCTTTCTACCACACACAATTCATACTTACTGGTTTCTTCCTCTACATCACCTTCAAACACGAACGCTACATTTTCCTCCTCCTCGACATTCAAATCTGCCATTCTATCACTCAAATCTTGTTATCGAGACATATAGACTTACACAAACCAAACTTTGTGCATAAGTTTGATCGGAGAGAAATCAAAAGGCTCTCACATGAAAGGAGAGAACAGTAGGCGTGTCAATAATTTTCATATTTTATATGTTAATTATTTTTTTATGATATATATATATATACTATTATATTAAAGACGAAACTTTAAAATTTTGGTTGTTGATCATTGGTCACTCAATTTGAGCCGTCAGTTCAAACTGATGATAACCGTTATATATAATTTTAAAAATTATTATTCAAATGATATAAGATCGAATCCTACAAGCAAAATATTATTAAAATTACAATTTATAATATATAATGATAAAAACGATTGTGCATCGCACGTGTTATAATTTTAAAAATTATTATACAAGTGATATAATATCGAATCCTACAAACAACATATTATTAGAATTATTATAATATATAATATATAATGATAAAAATGACAGTATATATTAAAAATCATCTCTTGTTTTTGAAACAAAGCAAACTTCAATATATCAAGCAATCTGAATACATCGTGGCTTTGAGTTCTGTTGTAGCCTAATGCTCTATCATGTAGGTGTTGAGTCGTCTCGTACACTTCCAATTTTGTTTAAAATGTTACTTAATTATACTGCGGTTGTTATGTCTTTTGCTATAAAATATATGTTCAATCAATACTGTTAAAACATAAATTAAGTAATGCACTATTGCAGTCTGAATTACGGCAAGAAATGCACACAACAGAATCTAAATTAAGTTTCGCTAGATGAGAGGTAGTCCCTGCAATAATTTAACAGATGCAAAAAGGGACGCAGAAAATTTAAAAATATATCATCTCAGTGTTGTAGTTGAGGAAGTTGAACCCAAGAAAATTCCTCTTTGTAAGCCATGCTTCCATCACAAGAGGCTTCACATGTATAGATGACTATGGTTGACCAATCAAGAGAATCTACTTCATTTTGCACGCCCAAGTAGTACAGTAGCTGCCGCATAATCTGTAAGAAAAATATAGTTTATTCATACACAAAAGAACATGGTTTAAGGTAAAATCCACTCACACTTTATCAACAACTTAAAAATAAAAGTAAGGTAGCTCCCCATACCTGAAGCTCAAAGCAGCGAGGTCCACCACATTAACAACAATTAGGAACGTCAGTCTCTGATAGCTGGCCATTTGATATGGGCCATTAATGTCTGGCTCCAACATGCCTGCAATATCTGTTTGCATATATTTAAGTTATTAACAAATAGTTCTTATATCCAGTGAATATTTGTTATCTTATTAATTAGTGTATTTTATTATATTAACCAAAGAGATAACAAAATTTATCTCAATAACCTAAGATGCCATTTTCAGCAACAATAATGATAACAATTATAATGACAGACAACAACAAAACTTTAATCATAAAATGAAACTAATACTGTAGTAGTTAAATCTTGATTATAACACAAGTGAAAAGAAGTAAGAAGTAGAGCATTCACTAGGCTGAATCCAAAGTAGTACCAATTTTTAGTTTTATAATAGTTGTACATATAGCTCAGATCCAAACTGACAAAGACATATTACTCGCATCTTTGGCACAAGTTGTTAAGTCGACAAGTCAAGCCCGAGTACCGTGGAATTGACTAGTCGACAAGTTGCCCGACTAGTCGTAAAAAGTCGTAAATAGTCGACAATATCCTATTTAAAGTAATTATAATATATAATATAAGTAAACAAACTTCAAAATTATAGTTCAAATAAAAACTAATAGATAATAAGTTCAAATACCCAAAGCCAAATATCTCTAATCAAATAAAAACATAACTAAAGAGTCAAATCAATTAAACAAACACAATCATGCATCATAATCATCCATCCATCTCGAAATCATCTCCATCCCCATATCCATCTCCTCCTTGAGTATTCTCCTCGGGTGGGACACCATAATCATCTTCCACTTCCTCATCATCAAAATGAATATTGTCTTCATCTTCATCTTCTTCATCAATCTGATCTTGTGTCGAACTAGTGTTCTATCGAGTATAGGTTAGAGTGAAACCACCTCTAACTCTCCTAAAAAAATTACGCCCCTCAAGTGATTCGGATGCACCCGAAGCTATATCCACCGCTTCCCAAAACCTATCATCAATGCCAACCCACTCATTAGCCCATTCCAAGTCCTCAAATACAAGTGGATCAAATTTCTTTCCCAGCTCACGTCTCTTTCTGAATCTTAAATCAATCTTCCGGTTGTATTGGACATACACCAAGTCATTCAAATGTTGATGTTCCAACCTATTACTCTTCTTCGTATGTATCTAAATTAATTAAATGTAATTATGCCAACAATAGTAGAAAAAGTTGTAAATTGGCAATAAAGTAATAAACACTTTAAAAGAGAGGAGGCACTTACAACTCAAATGTACTCCAATTGCGTTCACAGCCGGAAGATGATGCACACAAACCAACAATACGCCTAGCAAATGCTTGAAGCTCAATTGCACGACCTCCATATGAGTCCCACCAATCAACTAATATATAAACAAAAATAACACAAAATAAGCATTCTTTTTTTTAATGAAACAAAGTTTTGAAATGAACTTACGAGGACTTTTTGACTTTCTATGCTCAATTGACATCTCCCTTGCAAAGCCTTCCCGAGTATTTTAGTAGGCATCCGCATAATTACTTATTTTATTCCTTGTATCCCTATCCCTGACCATCTTCTCAAGCACATCATTGAAATCTTCTCTAATTCGTGAGGCAAAGTCAGGATCCTTTTCAAGAAGATCAAAGCATCTCCCAAGATTAAGAAACAAAGAAGCCCCATGTAATGATTTTCCCATTTGAATATTCCAACGATCATCAATGATTTTCACCACTTTGAGCCTGTGCTGATTTTCCCATTTGAGGCTACGGTTGAAGAAATTTCCTGGACTTCATCATCATCACCGTCCTCTTCTAAAATTTGCACATTCTTCTTACTCCTCTCTTTCTTATTTTGAATAAACTCGGTTTTTTGGGACATTTACGAATATCCGGATAGCCACCAATCAAGTGTTGTTTAAACTGATTAATTCCCCCATGATTTGAATTCCCGCAAAGAATACATTTAACAACATCTTTGTTAACTTCTAGCATCGGATAAAATGCATACTTCCATCCCAAATCATTTGATCTTCTAGCTTTTCTTTTAGGATCTTTAGTCAATTCTCTCCGCGTACTTTCAGTTTCGGTATCCATTTGTTCCTGCAGAAAATATTTTGAAATTAAAAATAGTTAACTAATGTGTATTGTGTATTTTTTAACTATAGGTGCAGCAATGTGTGTTCTGTGCAGCAGTGTGAAGCACAGTGAATGAAGTAGAGGCAGAGAAGCACAATGAAGCTTGTAATTTTAATGAATTATTGTAGTGAATAATTGTAATTTTAGTGAAGCACAATAAAACATTAATTCTTGTAAAACGGAGAGGATGATTTTTGAAATGATTTTTGTGGTAAAAAAATAAGGGAGAAATTAAAAATTAAAATTGAAAACTTGTTTATTTAATTATAAAATAAAGGAGAATTTGCTTTAAGATTTACAATAAATAATCAAATTATTTATGAAGGGTAAAGGATAAAAATCATTAAAAAATCATAATCAAAATAATTTTAAAAAAAGAAACGAAAACAAGTGAAAAGAAAAAAATGAAAATAATTAAAATGAAAATTGATCATTAAAATCAAAAAAAAAATCAAGTCTTTAAAAGAAGTTAAAAACGACTGTGTTATGTTTGTATATATATACAAGTATATACATACAAACATAGGAGAGAGAAGAGATGAATAGAGAGAAGAGAAGAAGAGATGAACACAGGGGAGAAAAGTAAAGTAGAGACTTACCGGAGATGGAGTCGATCCTTCGGAGACTCCTTCAATTTGCCGGAGAAAAAAAGAAGAGACGCAGACGGAGACGAAGTCACCACTGGTCGGCGCGTCATAAGTGTTATACGTGTGTTTCAGACAAAAAGTGTAAGTAACATCTCTAAAAACCTTTTTTTCGAATCGGGTTCTGGTTTTGGGCCGGTTTCGAGCGGGTGCCGGGTCGGATCCGGGTAAAATCCATGGACGCCAGACTAACAAGTCGTTGCTCGACTTTTTCACACATGTCGACTCGTCTAGTCGTCGACGTGACAACAGTGGGCACAACACTAACTTGACGTTTAAGCCAATACACTCCATAGAATACACAGGTTGAGCAGCCATATTATTACGATTGAAGAAAAATTATCATGAAAGGGATGGTGTGTCACGTGATACACCATTATATTTTATAAGAAGTTTTTTTGCTGTTATACATACACGCAGAGACGGAGACAAGGGCGTCCGGGGAGCCCCGACCCTTTAGATTTCTCAATTTTATGTTGTAATACACATCTTTAAACAAATGTCCCTGCAACACAGTTGGTTGAATGACCAGTTTCATTTCCTTAACACCCGGGTTCAATTCCTAGTTCATGTTTTTTTCAGCTTTTTATCATTATCTGTTGTAATTTTTTTTTTTCAAGTTTAATGATTTTAAAATGTTTTTGATAATTATAAACAATTCTAATCATTACTTTAGTAAATTCAATTTTTGATAACAATGTGACGTATTTTAAATTATAATTTTTTCTTCTCAATTAAATTTTTATATTAAAATTTTAAATTATTTATACATTAAAAAAATTTGTAATATAAAACTGGACCTCCCTAAGTCCGTCAGTGCATACACGTTGATGTTTAATTTGCTGTCATGTCAGCTTCTTTATTTCCATTCTTAAAAGTTTGATTATACTCCTACTTATTTGTACTTGATAATTAGAAGTAATAAAAGCTTTAATATTTTTAAAGAACAATAAGTAAACTATGAGTTCTATGAATTTTAGTTTATTTTCGATAATTTTATAATTAATAAGATTTTAATAATTTGGTTATAATAACTTTATCAATAATACATATACTTGCTCTAAATTATTGTAACTGCAAATATTTAAACTTCATTTATGAATATAAGAGGGAAAATACGTAAATGAGATTATGTACAAAAATAAGGAATTTGATAAAGCTAAATTTTGTGATATAATTAATAAGCTATGTTACTCTGACTCGGGTATGGAGTGTCGGAAATAACACATATCCGAGTGTAGGAATTAAGAAGACTAGTTATTGGGGACACGGGGACACTGGCCGATATTTGGACACGGGTACGGGGAACATATTTTATTAATAAAAAAGTATGTTAAGTTAGACATCTTAGAATAAAGTAACAATAGGACTTCGATTAAACTTGATTTTCTAAAGAATATTATAAATTTAGTATCTTCTCTGCTTTTATCTCATTCTCGCTTTTTTTTTCTTCTTAAATATATAATTTGAATATTAAGTGTGACTAATATTTGATTTATAAATTTGTCAAAGTGTCCATATTTTATTCAAATGATTCGACATGGAATAAGTGTTGTGTCCGTATCCGAGTGTTCAAGTGTCTGACACGGGTACGATAATGTAAACAGAAGAATCGGAGTAACATAATTAATAAGTATCTTAATTTGAATAAAATATTAATTGGACAAATAATTTTTTTGCTTAATTATTGGATAAATATTTGATATCTTAAAAAAAAATATTAATCGGCGACACGCCATCCCCAAATTCTGGATCCGCCGCTGTGTACAGATTTATAGATCTCCATGGTGTCGGAGACACCAGATGCATGTAATGCATAAAAAGTGAGTATCTGCGATTTGAATTTGTAAAGTTGCTATATGCCAAGGCCAACTTTAACCATATATCCAAATTTGGATCACCAAATGGTCTAAATTTGGGCAGGATCCAAATTTTATTCCAATCATATGAATCCAAATTTAATCACCAATATTATATTCTTATATTTTAATTTTTTGTACTTTAAAAAAGAATTAGTTAATATGATTATGAATTATAATAACAACATAACAATTAGATAAAGAGAAAATGTTACATAAAAACTCGAAAAAGGTAAAGCGGGGTATATAAAAAATAAATTTAAAATATTACATAATATACTAATTATCGTATGGTTATTAATTTTCATGTATTCCAGAATTTTATGTATTTTGAAATTTTATTTTATAACTTATCATTGTTTTAATATATTTTATTCTCAATTAATTTATATATTATAACATTAAAAAATCAATAAACTACAAAAAATATCAATATTATAATACTAAAAAGATTTGGATCAATAAATAGTAGTTATCCAAATTTGGACCAGTACTATTCATTCATCCAAATTTGGATCACTTTTTAGTTCACGGTTGAAGTAGTTTGGGGCAACCGCAAGAGTTGGCTCAGTTGGTTAAATAGATGAAAAACTAACCTCTTGGTCACATGTTCGAATCTCACGGGAAGAGAATTTATGATTATGTCTCTTGAGTCAGAGCATGTCGCTTAAATGCGGTTTACCTTCGTTCATCTGGTTTAAGGTACGTGAAGTGCACACCCGAAGGATAGCGGCTGCGAGTTACCTACGAAAAAAACTGTCCCAAATTTGGATTTTTAGTCCACGGTTGGAGATGCTCTGGGACCAAATAAAGATCAAGCAATAAAACATGTATGTATTCTAGAGCAGAGGTAAGGTAGAAACAGTTTGTCTACTCTTCTAGGCCATATTTGTTTCATGAAATTATAATCTCGGGATAATAATTTAAGAATAACTAATCCCTCAAAATTAGTCCTATCGATTAAATAATAATATCTTATGTTTGTTTGAAAGGATTAAGTATATGATTGGACTATAATCTTTTAAAATTTTATCTCATGCTTGTTTTGAGAAATAGTCCTTGAGATTGAAATATGATCCTTTAAATTTTTCAATCCTATGTTTGTTTTACAAAGAATTAGAATGATTATAATTCTTTTAAAAATGACTTGTATTAGTGGATAAAACAATATCTCCTCCCACCAAGTATTAGAGGGAATTATATTCTTATCCTTTACTCCAACAAAACAAACATGAGATGTAATAATTTAAAAAATTATAATACTTAGATAACCCTTCACTAATTTTTTACAAAATAAACATGAGACTGCAAATATAAAAGATTGTAATCATATCCCTACTTAATGAAATGAAACAAACATGACCCTAAACACGTTAATCCTTATACTCCCGGTATCCTGCTCTATGAACGAGATACCCGAGGTATATCTAGTGTGGTTCTATTGTTCATACTATTAATTAGATCATCATTCAAACTTGAAAACTAACCTTTTAACTCTAATTAGCTGGGAATAAGTGTTTAGAAATTTTTAACCCGTGTATAATTTACATGTCGTAATACAAAAAATACGATCATATTGAAAACACGTCTTCCACATTTTTAACTCACATTTTCAAATTATAAGCAGAGGAATATTAAAGTTTGTTTACATCAGACTTTGCTTTAATATTTTTGATGGAAAAAGAAAAGTTAACTTATTTTGCAGTAAACCAATTACCTTAGAACTTGCTCAGGGACCCCAGCAATTCGATCCTCAAAAGTGGCCCAACGTTTTTGGTCTGCATCTGCCTATTTTCCAAACATTAAAGCAATCTACTATTTTGGCCATATAATCATGTACTTGACAAACGTTTGGGAACATCACGCAGACCTCAAAACTGTAAAGCAATGGATCGAATCTTTCATCTGCATGGCATGCTGATGCCAACGCAGTAGCATGACCACCAATTTCAGACATTGATAATCCACAGCTTCTAGTCTTAAATGTATAGTGTTTAGCACAGATATGTAAGTGTTTACAATCTAGAAGAAATGCATATATTGATATATGAAAATAAGATTGTTCATAGAACCATTGTTACATAAGGAATGTAGAGATATTGCAGAGTGATCTGAAAAATAGTAAAAGAAAGTTCCAAGAGAGAGATTGGCATAATAGTCACGCATATATCTAACTAACTCTCAGATCTAACAAATTGACCTGACTTGGCACATGACAGCTCATGACAACTGTGTTTGCTGACTTGGCTGTTTTAGCATCAAGTTCATTAGCCTCCCTCAAGTTAGGGATGGGAGCATGACACATTCCTAACTTGGACAACAGCTGATTAAACTGAGGAGATGGACTGACTTTGGTTAAAATATTAGCCAACTGTGAACGAGTAGGCAGATATGTCAACTGGATCAACCCCTCTAGGACTTTATCTATAGTAAAGTGGCAATCAAGCTCAATATGCTTGGTTCGTTCATGAAAAACAGGATTTTTGGCGATATACAAAGCAGACTGATTATCACAGTGCAATGTAACTGGCTTCAAATCCGTAATGCCAAAATCAGCTAACAAGCGAATTATCCAAGTGATTTCCGAGGCTGAGGAGCCCATAGCTCTATACTCGGCCTCAGAAGAAGACCTAGACACAGTGGGATGCTTCTTCGATTTCCAGGTTATTGGAGATTTACCAAACAACAAAAGATAACCAGTGACAGACCTCTTGGAATCAGGGCAAGAAGCCCAGTCAGCATCAGAGAAAGCCTGTAACTTGATCTCAGAAGAAGCATTCAGTAAATACCCTGTGTGGCAGTAACGGCAATATACCTCATAGTATGATGCAATGCAGACCAGTGTGATGTCCTAGGCTCATTCATGAATTGACTTAATGTCTGAACTGTGTAAGAGAGGTCAGGCCTAGTATTGGTAAGGTAATTAAGCTTACCAACAATGGACCTGTAGTCCTACGGATTTAGAAGTACTACCCCATCAATTCGATATAGCTTAAGGGAAAGAGGTAAAGGTGTAGAGGCTGGCTTAGAAACATCAAAGAAATTAGCAGAAAGTAGTTCATTGACAAATTTTCTTTGGCTTAACAGAATACCAGAATCAAGATAGTCGACTTCAAAACCCAAAAAATAATGTAGTTTACCCAGATCCTTGATACTGAACATATGGTTTAAATGAGATTCTAAGAATCCATACCTTCCAATTTGTACTAGTGAGGATGACATCATCAACATACATAGCAGCAATGCATATTTTTTTAGCAGTTTTTTTAATGAATAAGCTGTAATCATTTTTAGATTGACTGAAACCTTAGCTCAACAATTCTTTGACTAGCTTAGAATTCTAAACCCTAGATGCTTGTTTTAAACCATAAATCGACTTTCTTAGAAAACAAACAAGATTGTCTGGATTAGGAATGCCATCAGGAACTTTCATGTATACTTCTTCAATTAATTCACCATGGAGGAAGGCGTTGATCACATCTAACTGGAACAAAGGCCTAAGCTTACTAGCAGCAACAGTAGGAAGGGTTCTGACAATTCCCATTTTAACTACAGGTGAGAAAGTTTCTTTATAATCCACTCCAAACTTCTGATTAAATCCTTTAGCAACTAAACGTGCTTTACACCTATCAAGGGTACCATCTGCTTTTAGTTTAACCTTATACACCCATTTTCTACCTATAGGTTTCTTACCTGTTGGTAGAGGAACCATATCCCACGTATAATTAGCATATAATGCATCAATCTCAGCTTGCATTGCAACAATTTACAAAGGGCCAGCACATGCTTGTAAGTAAGAAACAGGTTCAACAATATTACAGGGTGGAAGCTTAGAAATGTGTTGAACAAGATTGCACCAATGTGAAGTAAGTTTGCTGGAAGAAGGAAGTGTAGTGTTAGTATGGCATTGATATGAAGTCAAATAAGATGGAGGCTTATGTAATCTTGTTGATCTTCTTAATTGCGGAATAAGATTTGAACCATGCTGATCATTAACAGGGTGATCAAAAGAGACAGAAGTATTAAAATCAACTAGATTATATACAGAACTAGGAGATCTCGAAGAAGCATAATCAGCAATAAAATTATAAATAGAGTGTCCTGGGAGAAAGTAGTATCACTGACAGGAGAAGTGTGTGAATCAGAATCATGAATATCAAATTCAAAGGCTGTGTTTATGGTGGATGGAAAATAAATCCCAGGAGAAATAATATTCTGAAGATCAGGAATATGGAAAGGTAAAATGTGTTCATAAAACACAACATCTCTAGAAATTGAGATTTGAGAAGTAGAAAGATTTAATACTTTGTATCCTTTCTTAAAAAAAGAATAGCCTAAAACACACAAGAATGAGCTCTAGGATCAAATTTGTGTTTGTTAACATTCAGAGTTGACACAAAGCATAGACATCTGAAAATCTTTAGATGTTGCAAATCAGGCAACTCTTTATAAAGTTTGAAATATGGAGTGATATTACCAATACTCTGTAGAGGTACTCTATTTATTAAGTAAGTGGCACACAATATGCATTCACCCCAATATTTAGATGGTACTTTAGACTGAAAAAACAATGATCTGGCAGTTTCAAGAAGGAACCTGTGTTTTCTCTCCATAACACCATTTTGTTGTGGGGTGTAACTGCAGGTGGTTTGGTGATGAATACCTTTCTGTTGAAAAAGAGAAGCCATAGGACCCAAAGTGAGCTCTCTGGCATTATCTGATCTGATAGCAACCACTTTAGCACTAAATTGAGTGTCAATGTATTAAAAAAAATTAGTAAGAATTTAAACACATTCAGATTTATGTTTGAGCAAATGTACCCAAGTAAATCGACTAAAGTCATCAGCAATGGTTAAGAATTGATTACATCTAGAAGTAAATTGTACTTGACATGGCCCCCAAACATCAATATGTAATAGCTCAAAAACATAAGAAGTCTTAATGGAACTATGAGGAAAACTAGGCCTAGTCTGCTTAGCCATTGGACATATTTTACAAACAATGTCTTTAGAAAGATGTTGAATGCAATTTTGAGGTAAAGACAATCTCAATCTGTTGAAAGGTATATGACCCAGTCTGATATGCTATGTATCAGCAGAGACAGCAGAGCAGCATATTTTTTAAGAAAATTCCTTGATATCTTTAGTCTTATGTATGGTATAAAGTCCTTTGCACAAATCACCAAGAAGCATCTGTGACTTTCTGAAAAGGGTCCTGTAAGATGTATTTGTCAGCAGTAAAATGAACTACACAATTTTGTACTGATAGCAGATTAAACTGAAAATCTGGAACATGAAGTACATCTTTTAAAATCATATCTTTGTTGAGCTGAACTGTACTAATATGCAACACTGCAACCCTCTTACCATCAGGGATAGTAATGAATTCATTTGAAAGAACCTTTGTATAGTGTAAAAAAGAATTCAAATCAGAAAAAATGTGGTCAATTGCACCACTATCAATTAACCATTTATAACAGTTATTGTGATCAGTCATGAGACAAAATTTACCAGCCAGCATTGCATGATCAGTCGCCTCCTTTGTCTGAGATGGTGGGGATGAGATATGTTGAGTATTCAGGAGGGCCATAAACTGATTATATTGAGCAACATAGATAGGTTGACTTGGAGATTGAGTGTCTTCTGTATTGCCACAAGAAACTGCAGCAACTTTTATATCCTTATTGCTCTTAAATCCAGGAGGGTATCCATTCACCTTAAAGCACCGTTCAATACTGTGTCCACTAGAGATCTTTGAATATCGATAAGTCAAAATTATCACTAGAAATCTCTGAGCTATCGACAAGTCATTTCTTCACTAAGAGAACTCAGAGATATCGATAAGTCAAAATGAAGACATAAAGATTGGAGACCTCGACAAGACTAATTCTCTTTTAGAGAACTCAGAGACTTTGATAAGTCAAAATAACTATAGAGTAATAAGAGATCTCGATAAGCCATTATACTTATCGAGATGTCGAGTTCTCTATATAACAAACTGGAGATCTCGATGTAAAACTCAAGTACAGAATGCAGATCAGTTAAATATCCAAGATTATCAATCAACAAACAAATCAATCACTGATTTAAAAAGCCTATAAAAAGCAACTTGAAGAGTACAAGATCAAAGGACAAGATTAACTGACAAAGTAAAGTCACAGACATGCACGATTTGCAAAGATACACTTAACTAAAAACAAAAAGTTTTACTTAATTTAAAGTAGGGTTTAGTACATGTTATTGCATGTTGTGTAAAATCAGTGTTTACAGTTCTATAAAATAAACACTGGATGCTTTATTTTAGAGTAACAAAATATATATCTAAAAAATCTTGTAACTCTCAAGAGAGAAGCTGAGTTCTTTATCAACAAAGAACCCAGAAATTTGTAGCAAGACATGATTTTAATAAAAAATTAAGCGAGTTTTGAAAGATAGTGTGTTCATGTGCATAATACAAAACACATTCACTGCCCCTCTGTGTTGTGTTCATTACCTAACAAGTGGTATCAGTGCAAAATCTGAAAGCAAACAGATTAAAGATCTTGGAATAATGAATACACGGAAGCTTAGCAGTATCAAAATTCCTACCTTTGATAGATCTAACTACACAGTATGGAAAAAGAAAATGATGTTGTTCATCGGGATGGCCAATCCATTATACATTCACCCCCATGGTAAGAGTTGACGAGTCTACATATGGAGACATGGTCATTCCAACACATTATGCTCCTAAAGATCCTTCATAATACACTGAACCTGAAAAAGAAAAAGTCTCTCCGGATAGTGGCTTGCAACTGATCTTGATAGTGTCACTTGACAATATAATATACAATAACATTATCAACTGTGACACAGCTAAACATATATGGGAGAAAATAGTGATCTTATGTGAAGGAACAGAGGAGGTTAGGTCAAACCAAAGGAGGATTCTGGTTTTTCAGTATGAGGGGTTTATGGCTAAACCAAAAGAAGGAATCACTGAATTTTTTAAAAGGTTCAATAAATTGATAAATGACTTGCAGCTACATGATAAATACTATAAAGTTGAGGAGGTTAACCTAAAGTTCCAGCTAGCCCATCCTGACCATCTTGAACAGAAAATATCAGCTATTAGAGAAGGAAGAGATTTAAGCAGAATGACTTTGGAAATTCAATATGGAATCTTGAAAACTTATGAACTTGAATTGCTACAAAGAAAATCATTGAAAGCACACCATGGTCATGTTGTTGATGGTTCAAGTGCTTTGATTGTGAATGACAGAGAAGAAAGTGAAGATGAGCAAGATGATCAAGTTCCAGTTGTTCAAGCTATGGAACAAAAGAACAAAGGACCTCAGAAGCAAGTTATGTTGGAGCTGGAGGAAGATGAATATTACACCCTTGATGAACTAGATGAAATGGATCAATCTATGGCTTACTTGGATAGAAAATTTTTCAACATAAGAGTCAAGAAGCCAAGGTTTTTCAAAAGCAAGGGACAATCTTCTAACAGCAACAATTGGAAACCTAAAGCTCAGTATAATCCAGCTAACAAAGGTGGCTCCAATTGTGATGAGTTGGGTCACTTTTCTACTGAATGCAGAAAGCCTAAAAAGGTGAAGAAAGATAAAGCTTACTTGGAAATGGAAGCAAAGTATGAAGCTCTCTTAAAGAAGCAGTCTGGAAAAGCTTATATTGCAGAAGGAAAGAGTTGGGATGATACTGATGTTGATGATGAGGATGAAGAGGTATCAACTCTAACCACTATTGATTTAAATACTTGTCAATATAAGGAGACTGTGGAAAAGATGAGTATGAAGATGTTTCATATACACACTAGCTTAGTGGCAGCTACTGAAGAAGTCAGTAGGCTAACAAAAGCAAATGAGAAGCTTGAGAGTGAGAAGTAAAAGATGAATCTACTGCTTGTGGAGCTTGCGCCAGTCAAGCAAGACAATGAATACTTAAAAAATAAGCTGAAGTGTGCCAATGAGATTGAAGCTGTGTTAAGAGAGAAGATTGAAAAGAATGAGGTAAAACTGAAATCATTCAGAAATGCATCTGAGTTGGTTGGTCAGTACCATGAGAAGAACAAGCCATGTGCTAACATAGCTATTGGTCTTTATTATGATGCTTTGAATAGTGACAAGAAATATGTAGGTGATAAAGGAAAAGTAACAGAAAATGAAGATGTCCCAGTTATGCTGAGAAAGGTTGGTTCACCTATGTTCAAAGTGTTAGGGCTAGAACACACACTAATATTCACGCAAGTATACGCGATCACAAGTAATATAGAATAAATTCTAGCCCGTTTCCACAGGGATAGGTTTAGGTTAATTTCAATCAATGTATTTATGCAACACTAGTATGGTTATTATCCAATGTTAAGACGAATAACAATTTGAGGTTGTTTATACTAAGATTAACTAAGAGATTATACTAAGAACATAAACTAAGAGATTAAGAGAGTTGAATACTATATGACACAAACATGGGATTCTAAGTTCATTAAATACTTCATTCAATAACCTTTTCGTTCTTAACCTTAACATGTAATGGTGATGACACTAATCAGATAACACGAAACTGATAAACGCCAACTTTCGTTATACGAATACCATACTACTAGACATCCACAAAAGAGATAGAAGCTGAATAGACACCAATTGTGTCGAGACCCTATAAGTCTATAGAATTTGACAATATAACGGTTTAATGCACAAGTTATCTATCGTGATTACAAAGGGCTCTATCTACTAGCTTAAAGACAAACCTTCTGAGTGCTGCTAGTGAGCCGGCTAGCTTCTGAACATCATTCCGGGTCCGTGGAGCCTTCATCTCTTGGATTGCTTTTATTTTCTCCGGATTGGATTCAATCCCGCGATTACTAATCATGAACCCCAAAAACTTGCCTGCTCCAACTCCGAAGGTACATTTCTACAGATTCAACTTGAGTTCATGCTTTCATAGGTTATCAAAGCATTCTTTCAGATCTTTGATATGTCCTGGGATGGTTGTTGACTTTGCAATCATATCGCCTGCGTATGACTCCAAGTTTCTTCCGATATGGGACTTGAATATCTTCTTCATTACTTTTTGGTAGGTGGATCCTGCATTTGTCAGTCCAAATGGCAACATCACGTATGCGTAGATCACTCTGTGAGTTACGTTGTCTTTGATACGTCCTTTTGGTTCATTCTAATCTGGTTGTACCCGGAGAAGGCGTCCATGAAACTTAGAATGATGTGCCCAGATGTGGCATCTATCAGCTGATCAATATTTGGCAATGGATAAGTGTCCTTCAGGCATACATCATTCAAGTCGGTGTAGTCTACATACATTCTCTATTTGCCGGTTGACTTTTTCACTATTACAACATTCTCCAACCACTCTGGGTATTTGATTTCTCAGATAATCCCTGCTTTAAGCAACTTTGCTTTTTGCCTCTCCAGGGTAAAGTTCCTCCTTTTTTGCTAGACCGGCTTTCTGTTCGGGTAGACGTCCAAGCTGTGCATTGCTATGGGCTCGTGTAACCCGGGCATGTCTCTTGGACTCCAGGAAAACACATCTCTGTACTCCCGGAGTAAGGATACCAGTTCTTCTCTAAAGTCTACTGCAAGTCCAGACCCAATTTTCACCCTCTTGGTAGGACTGCGGCTTCAATTTTTGCTTGGTCCTGGGTCGAGACCATTTGATAGATCTGGGCTTCAACATTCCTCTTTAAGTAATCATGAGCCTGTGCTGATTCTCCTTTTTTAATTGCTTGTATTGTAGGATTGCCCTGGTCTAGGACCGGGCTTGCTTCAATAATTATCATGTCTTGGTTGGTTTTCAGTTCTTCTAAACTTTATTTGGTTGCTTTTGGATCCGGTTTGGATTCAATGACTTGCACTTCTATTCCGGTTTCTTCCCTTGAGTAAGGGAGGTGCTTTTTAATACTTTATTGTTTACGAAGAACTGTTGCCTTTCTCTTATTATCCTGGTGGGTCTCCGCCATTACCAAAGCTTGACTATAGCATCTCTCAGCTACTTCATAGTCTCCTTTGACTTCGCCGACTCTTGCCGGGGTTGGGAATTTGATTTTGAGATGGGAGATTGGAGTTATTGCTTGCATCCTGGTTAGATTCGGGCGCCCAATTATGCCATTATAAGATGAAGGAGTATTGATGACATAGAATTTGATGACGCGAGTGACGTGTTTAGGAGCAGTTCCAGACATGACAGGTAAGTAAAGGGTCCCTTCGATCGAGACTAATTTTTCCCGAACCCACAGAGTGGGTCTTCCCTGCAGTCATTTAAGCGAAAACTCCCTAGCTGCATTCGATCCACAGTATGCTTGAAGAGAATATTGACCGAAGAGCCGTTGTTTATTAGCATTCTCTTTACTTCATTGTCAAAAATATCCAAAGTCATAACTAATGCTTCATTGTGGTTAGGATTGACTCCTTCACAGTCTTTGCTGCTGAAAGAGATTATCATCTCCGAAAAAGACTGAATGGAGAGGACCTCATCCCCAGAGTCGGGGTTGCAGGGAGGTGAGTGTGGGCCTCCCAAGACTACGTTCACCATATTATTTCCTTACTCGGGTCCTTCTCCTATTTGGTTGTTGTCCCGGGCTAAGTACTTGTTGAGTTTCCCTATCTTAACCTGCTCCTCGATGAAGTATCTGAGGGATAGGCAGTTCTCAGTCTTTTGGCCATGTGTTTCATGATATTCGCACTGCCTGTTGTAAGGTCTGCTCTCCGGAAGAGTCTGTATTGGCTTCAGAGGGTAATAGAATGGCTTATCTTTTATTTCCTTTGAGATTTCCTCCCGGGTCCTCTTTAGTGGAGTCCAATTCGGCTCCTACTCTGGCTCCCGGGACTGGTTAGCTGGTCCCGAGTCACTCTTAGACTTTGTCCTAGGACCAAGTCTTTCGAATATAGGAGTAATATGTCTCTCCTGATTCTGCTGGCTTTGCTTGAATTTTTTTCTTGATGGTAACCCTCTTTTGGTCGGTCATCAAAGTTCTTGCGCCCAGATCCCCCATTCCAAGTCATCCTCATAGCTTGGAGCATATCAATTTCTTTGATGAATCTAGTGGCCATAGAATAAGCTATCGCCAGACTCCGGGGCTCCTTATTGATGAGTTCTATAATGTACCTTTCATTGTGCTCCGGGTCTAAGTTCCTCCTGAAGATGCTCAGAGTCTCCCGCTCGTCCAAGTTTGAGATCTTGTTGATTGCTTCCTGGAAATGCCTCATATAGGCTGAAAGAGATTCGTTATCATATTGCCGAATATTTTCCAGATGACACATGTGCAGTTCATGTGTCTTGTTTGCTCGGAACCTCCTGAAAAAGGCTCCACGGAACTCCTTCCGGCTATGGATGCTTCGGGAGGGGATCCGGCTAAACCATCTCTGGGCCCCTCCCTTAATAGTTGATGCGAAGAACCTGGACTTTGTCAAATCGTTATAGTAGTATATCTGTGCAATTTGCTCAAAATAATTCAAGTGTTCTTCAAGGTTTCCCAATCCGTCAAATAAATCAAAATTATAGTGTTTCAGGTCTTTCTGACGGGGAATGGCCTCCAAGAATGGTGTCAGAGTTTCCCCAACTTCCATCCCAGAGTCTTTGTCCATCATTCTTTGCATCTCATAGATCATATCTTTGAGGTCCTTTTGCTTTTTCTCATCATCATCAGAGATGACCTCGGGGGCGGGGTCCCTCCGGGTCCTCTTGTACCTAGACTTTGCCAGTAGCTTTTCTTCTTCTAGTTGCATTCTTTTTTGAATTTTTAGTTCAAGCTTTGCTTCTTCTTCCTTTCAGATCTGTTCTCTCATCTCTTCCAACCTCTTCTGTTTGGCTGCTTCAATTTCTTTCTTACTGCTCTGATCCTTTTGGTTCTTCTTTCCTTTGGCTACAATTCGGTCAAAAGAGATCTACGTGATTGCTGGGAGCCCCCAGACTCTTCCGGTTCCTCCTCTTTTTCAGCTTCCTCCAGAACCCGGGCTTGATCTTGCCTATATAGCCCGATTACTTCTGCTAGCTCATTGCTGGTTAGATTGGCCATGTGCTCCTCCGCCATTGGTATATACTTGTATTGGTTTAGCTCAATAAGGTTTCTGGCATCCCGAGGGTTTACCACTCTCTCCAGAACGGGGGTGTGTGGCAATGGTTGCTCATAGAGGGTGTCTCGGTCGACTTTCGGGTCCTGTGCTTGGGAGTGGTCCGGATTAGAGATGCACAAAAAGCCCATTGGGTCGGGCTTTATTCGGAGTTTCAAAAGCCCATTTTTTTTAAACGGATCGGGTCGGGCTTTTCTAAAAATCGGTTCGGGCCGGACTTCCTAAGAAATATAAGGCCCATTTTAGGCCCGCGGGTCGGGCCGGATCGGGTCGAACCGGGATTTATCCGGGCTTTTTATTTATATATTAAAAAAAATTAATATTTTATAACTCGAATTATGAGTAGTTTAAATACAGGAGAAAAAAATATCTTGATATATCAGATAGAGTAGTTTAGACACTGAAATAAAAAATTATTTTTTAATATAATATATAAATAATCATATATACCTTAATTGATTCTAATATTATAATATAATATTTTAAAAATCATAAAAAGTATTGTATATTTTTAAATTTTATATAAAAAAATTGATTTTTTAATCAGCATTTTCAAAAAACCCAGGCTTTTATCCGAGCCGAAACGAGCTTTTATCCGGGCTTTTCGGGCTTCGGGCCGGGCCGCATTTTGGAGAAAAAAGGAGGCCCATTTAAGGTTCGCGGGCCAGGCCAAACCTGGCCGGGTTTTTCCGGATCGGACTTTTCGGGTTTTTTTCCGGATTGGATTTCGGGCTTCAGATTTTTTGAACATCTCTAGTCCGGATCTTGGACCTGGGTGCTTGCAGAGGGTCTTCCAACGGTATTCTTTCATGCTCTTGCCATTGTTTCAAATGTACAAACAATAACTGACCAAGATTTCTAACTAACAATATTAATCTAAGGTTGTTTTTGAAAATAGCAAAAACTATCCAGAACTGTAGTGACTTAGATTTTCGCGATGTATGTATTTGAATAAAGTATAGTTCTTTTGCTGTTACGTGGATTTATGTGAATAAAATAAAAGTATAAATGTTTTTTGTGGTTTAAGTATAATTTATGTGAATTAGTAATAAGAAACGGGCAAAGTCTCATTCCAGTTTGATGAGTCAGCTAAGGGCTTAAGCTATGATTGTCGGACCGTCAAGTAGAACGGGACCCATTATTCAAAAGATGGATTAATAGAGAATTATATGACAAGTGTATCAAAACGAATTGTGATGTCTAGTGTTATGTGAATATGTGATATTTGTGAGTACGTGTATAAATTGTGAATTCGTGAGGTTTTCAATATTTTAAAAAGGATTTATTTGATTTAAATAATAATTTAATGGTCCTTATATATTTTTATTAAATAACTGAGATATGAACAAGGTGACAGATTTGCTTTATTATCTCTAAAATAGTCCAAGGGATTTTTTAAAAATGATAGTTAGATTTATTTAGATGTTCTGATATTTTAAAATCATTTTATAGAGTTTATTTCTACTATTTGGGATTTATTTGTAAAATCCATAATAAATAATCTATTCGCTCAAAAATCTATTTAAAAATATGGGTGAAGAGCTAGTTTTATGTTTTATTTTATAAAAATAAAATTTTAGTTATTTGTAAACGGTTTGGAGATAAATTGCATTATTTTAATTGATTTTGTAAATTAAAATAGAAAAAGGGAAAGGAGGATTTTGATAATTACCAAACTACCCTTAAAATGTTATATATATACTCCCCTCCTCCTCCCTCTTCCTCCTCCTTCACCCGTTTTCTCTCTTACTCTCGAACCTCTCTCTCTCTCTCTCTCTCTTGGTATACTCACTCTCTTCGATCTCTCTCTCATCTCTCACCTATTTTCGATTTTAAACCCATGATATTGAAGGGTTTTGCTTCCTTTATGCATATATATGGATAGATGTAGCTATCTTTAAGTTTTCAGAAACCCCAAGTTTGGGTTTAGTTCGGTTTTGGATGTAATTAAAGGGGATTTTGATTTCTCATGATTATTGGTGATGATTTTATGATTGCATATGTATATATGAAGTTAAAAACCGATTAGTGGTAGAGTTCGGTTGGGCCCAAAACAGGGCACCACCGTGCTTTGCCGCCGTCGGTGATGAACCTACGATGAGCCGACGGGGACAATGATGTAGTATTAAAGTGTTACAATACAATCATCCCGATCAACAACTAGACTCTCAGATAAAAAATAATGTGCAACACAACTGAGATGTACTCTCTCTCCCCCTCTCTCTCTCTCTCTCTCCCTCTCTCTCTCTCTCTCTCTCTCTCTCTCTCTCTCTCTCTCTCCCCCTCCCCCCCTCCCCCATACATACACACATAACAAAAGGTCCAATACAAATGAATGTTTTTATTATTGAATTCTTTTCCATTCTTTTCATTTTCTAATTCTTGGCCAGTTCTGCAAATATATCATACACCATTGCAACATGAAACTCCCATTCCCCAAAACATTCTAACAGAAAATCACTGATGTATAGTGTGCCTAATACTGGGCCAGGGAATACTGATAACTCCTGGGTGTGGGGTTACTCCTTTGATATCGTGCCTGGATTATTCGCTGCTATTGTGGTGTAGCTGCTGTGGGGTTTCTGTAAAATAATACCAGAATGGGGGTTTTGGTCCTACGGTGCCTTCGATGTGAGAGTAAGAACTCGTTTTGGGAATATGGAGATAAATAAGAATGCAAAGTGGCTGTGTCTGTATATGATTGTGTATGAGAGTGATTAACCCCAAAACTTTTCCTCTTTGGGCTATTTATAGCAAGGATAGGATTTAGGGGTTGGTACCTTTGAATCATAGTCGTTGGTTCTAGGAGCGGAGGACACCTGGTTACGGAGGATGCCTTACACGTGCCAGGATGGGAATGGCTGAGGAATGTTCTAAGGATCTCCTGACATGTAACCTGATTATTCTCATGATTGATCAATGACAGATGTCTCTATCACGCGTTTGGGCATGTGCCTCACGTGCTGGGGCTTTCAAGGATTGGGCCGTTGGGAATCACTAGTCTAGACTAGTGGTATGCGAGACTGGATGAAGGCAGGACTCCGGACCCCATCCTTCTAGGAGCCATATGTACTATCATGTGTCCCCCACTCCCTTATGCAGATTTTCTGGATGGGGGAGTAAGGTTGATAGTATTTGTAGTTGGTTGCTTGTATTACAAATTTGAGCTTTGATTGCCTCTCAAGTTCGGGTTGTGTCATGGTAGACCAAGACGGACTAGTAGAACATGGTGTAGGTTGCCTTAAGGAGAATTTGAGATTTGCTTGCCACCTAGTCCGGTTTGATTTGAGGTAGACCAAGACGGGCTGTGATAGATTGTTGTTAGGAAAATTTAAGCTTTGCTTGCCCCCAAGTCTGGGTTTTGTTGAAGTAGACAAAGACGGACTAAGATAGTTTGACTTTTGGAAGAACTTGTGATTTCCTTACCCCCCAGTCCAGGTTGTGTTGAAGTAGACAAATTCGGACTAAGGTAGTTTTACTTTTGGAAGAACTTGAGCTTTTCTTGCCCCCTAGTCCGGGTTGTTTTGAAGTAGGAGAGTCCAGATTGGAAGTTAAAATGTTTTTGGGGTGCCCCCCAATAATTTGAATTTTTACAGTTGAAAAGACGTGCTGTAATTATGATTGGTATTTATTACCGTGTATATGTATATAACTGTCAATATATTGGAGCCTTGGATGGACGCTATGGATTGCACCACATGGCAGGACTGTGTGGATTCCACTTCTCCTATAAAAAGCCCACCCCTTATTTATCTTCTTTTTACTGCTCTCCCAGATTTCAACTCTCTAAACTTTTTCTTTTTTCTATTTCGCTTATTGTGTTTGCTTGTGGTGCTTTGGAGGAGTTGAAGGCCAAGGATTGTGCTTCCATTACACTCATTACGATCTTCTTACTTGTAAGTCTTCATCATCTTCATTTGTTTTCTTTCTTTTCATTTGTAGTAGTTGCTCCCATGCATTTGCTCTCTTGATTTTGTGTGTTTATGTTGAATTTGTGTGTATCTACGTGTTCTTGGTTTAGTATGAATGTATGTGTAGGTGTTTGGTCTATGATTTGGTGTTTGATTTTGTCTCTGAGATGTTTCTGCATTTAAGGTTTTGTCATTGGGCCTGGACTGGTTGGGTTTAGTCTGAACCCGTAGTTCTAGGTTTAGTCCTTTGGTTTTGTGGATTTTTCCCTTGGTATTTGGTTTTGGATTTTGGGCTTGTGGATTAGTTGTTTTCCAGGGTGATCCCTCTCCAGACTAGTGGTATATATATTAAATAGAATTGAATATAAGGTATTCCAAGCCATTGTAGGTTATAAGAATTTTAAAATTTGTAGGGATTTAGACTAACCAATCTCATTGCTTTTAGGTATATGGTCCGGTCTAAAGCGCATGCCAAGGTTTACTTCTCCTGCTATCCCGGACCTTCGGATTCTAAAGCTAATTCGGATAGTTCTGACTCTAATCCTGCCCGACTGATATGGGGAAGAAGGCGTCGACTTCGGAGTCCAATGTCCTTAGAAAGTTGAAAGTTGCGCATATATCTCCGAGAAAAGTCCCTTGCACCCTAGAGGGATATTGGATGGATGTGTTGAATTACTTCATAACTAAGAGCGAGGAGATCGAGGATAATTGGTACTATAGGAGTCTTAGTGCTGGTTATGCTAGGCAGCCGGATAGTGCTCCTGGTAGGTATGATGGAGCTGAGTTTGAACAGAAATTTATTGGGATGATTTAAGGAGCCGTATCTCCTTAAGGATGCATACACAGCTTTGGATCATGCTGCTCAGGACTCCTCGATCCAGGCCGCTTTCCAGTTGGATGACCGGATCGAGTGGAGGTGGCCGTTACACGGGGAGAAGATTTATCACCATTTGGCGAATGGGTTTGTTCCCGTTTGGTTGGAGCACTTGAGGTCTGGGTGGAATACCCGTTGGCATATGTGTCTAAAACACTTGTGCAAGTATATTTATAGGTTGTCCCCAATGCAGATTACTCCTAATAGCATCAAGTGGATGTCATGATTTATAGCTTGCTGTAACAACATTAAGGTGCAGCTTACCTTTCGGTTGTGGCATCATATCTTCACAATAGCCAAATCGAGTCAGCCGCCTCTTTATGAGATACGTTTCCGGGCTGTGGAGTGTGGCTACAGGGAATTCAGACCTGTCATTAAACAACCCTCCTTTAAGCATTGGAATGGGGAGATGATCTTGATTAAGGGGTTGGATCTATTAAATTTTCCATACATAGCCATCGAGGGTGTTCATGCCCGGTTTAAGCGGGCCGAGTTAATGGGGGAAGCCCTTGAACTTGTTTTCAACTTCTGTGAGTGTCTCGGGTTTCATCTTACCCGGGATACTTTCATGAATCACAAAATGATGAATAGACTTTGCTGTAAGTGTGCTTCATTTTGTTCCCGGACTTGTTGAGCTTTTACTTTACTCCCCGGACTTATGTGCTTTTACTTCCCCGGACTAATGTGCTTTTTTTTCCTTATCTTTTATAGGTCCTTCATATTACAACCCAAACATGTCTGCTTCAGCATATAGTGACGCTCTCCTCAGGTTGGGAAGTGCTTGTAAGCTAAAGAAGAAGGCGTCTGTTGTGACCAAGGCGAAGGAAAACTTTTCCAAACTTGGGTACCCGGTCTCCGCATCCTTGAGTACTTAGCTCACATAGTAAACTGGTTCTGTCTTTCGTTTTCTTCTCGGATTAGGGCATCCCTAATTGCTAAAGCTCCGGATGACAAGTAGAGGTATAGTGGTTCTCTGGGTTGTGCCTTAGTTAGGACCGGTGGCTGAGAGAGATAAGTTTTGATTTCTTTAAATGCTTTATGGCACTCCGTACTCCAATTAACTTCTTTCTTGTTGTTGACTCCTTTGAGTAGATCAAATGTAACACCCCCAGATCCGGGGTCAGGGATCCGGGTCATCACGGTCTTTCTTTCCACAATTATCACTTAACTTAATTAATAATAAACAACCTCATGCTGTGACCCCACACTAACACACACCACCACACGTCATAGTCCCAGAGATGAAATTGAAATAAGTACAAGTCCTTGAATTCACAATTAAAAGTTATTACAACCCAAAATGATTACTTGATAAGTTTACAGTTAATTGCCATTATCTGCCACAAGTTATAATTATACATAATTGATTCTCAAAAGTAGAATGTCTGATCTACAGATAGATCTACATCTGCAGCTATAGCAGCTACGATCTCAACGGGAAGGCGCGGGGCGCTTCCCACGCTCTTGCGCTGGGTCTGCTTGAGCCTGGTCATCTTTCCTAACTGTTGTTATGTGATGAAGAAATAAAGCAAGAGTGAGCATTACAGCTCGCAAGATAATATATAGTGTAATCAATAATGCAAGTATCTAATAGATAACTTACTGAAAACCTTTATCAAGTGTAAGATAATTACTTACTGGATATAAGCTTAAAGGAAGATGAAGTTACCAAATACTTCACTATACTTATATCATTTATAAGGCTACTTGGACTACCACTGTTCAAAGTATTATAGGTTTAAAAAGGTCATCCCATAGATGAGACCACAAGTTAAGACTTGAATAGATTCAATCTTTGAAATATTATTGAATGAAATAAAGTTACGAGATACTTTATTTAGTCCCGATATATATCTACATATATATCTCTTAAATATTTCCTGGAACCTCTGTTATGTAAAGTATGAACAGAGTTTGTAACATCTAATGAATTTTGGAAAGGAAAAGAATTTTTTTGGCATAAACCCGATATCTTGCTGATCAGGCAAAGATACCAATAAGTAACCTTTTCTACTAGTAGATGGATGAATCCCCCACCGGTAATCACCCTGGCCTCATTAGGACCTTGTGCTGGACCGCCACCCGGCCTCTTACGCGTTGATGGACTGCCACCCAGCCACTTACACTTTGATAGACCGTACCCCGACCTGTCGCTTATGCCGACTCAATTAGATGGGCTTACTTCCTGAACGTTGGGTAAGTAATCAATTCATTTGTTTTCTCAAAACAGCAACCACGTTGCGAATGTAAAATGCACCACAGAGCTGGATCCCCCAGGTTTTGAGCGAGTATTTAAATCCCCTGTGAAAGGAAGATCTTAAATATAAAAAAAATGAGTTTTGGGGTCCACTCTAACTTTAAAAATCATTTGAAGACTCGAAAACATTTTTAAGAATGTTTGGAGTACTGCTGATTTATTAAAATAAATCAGTCCCGATATATTAGAAAATATCTGAATATTATTATTTAAATAATATTCTCATAAAGATAATCCTTATAAAAATAATCGAAGTAGAAGTTTTAAAACTTATACTTGAAATGGATATTAAATAACCAAAGATATACTTATATGAAAGTACTATCTTTATTTGAATAATCGAAAATAAGTTTGATTATCGAAACATTATTCTTTAATAAAATAAAGAATATTATTAAATAATAAGCGGAGTCATAATACCTCGAATGAATATTATAAATAATATTCATTAAATAAAATAAATAGAGTCATACATCCTCCAATGAATATCCAATTAATAATCATTAAATATAATAAACAGAGTCATAAGTCCTCGAATGAATATTCAAATAATATTCATTAATTAATATAAAGTTATGGAATAAACCTTATTCGATCAATAGTTTTGAAAACTATATCCATATATATATATATATATATATATATTATACTCGGGAGCCTCGCCTCCCGGTTTTAGAAAAAGTTCATCTTTTTATCCCCTATACTAAGGGTATACTCAAATACCGCTTATCTCTAGCATAGGTATTATGCAACTATAAGCATTGAACCAACAGATATATAAATCAAGAATATGAAATAGGCATGCATATATACCATATCACATACTACAATATATCGCAAGAATTTGCTAATAACAAATATGCATTTATCGCAAGATCATGCATATACACATATACATCACAACAACAGTTATACGGGTAGAAAACTTGCCTGAGCGACTGGGGGTTACAAATGGCTCGGGATGAGTCTGGTAACCTATAAACAACATGTGAGTTGGAATTAAACCAAAGTCAATTGTAAATCTATACTTTAACCCAATTAGACTCTAACGTTCGCTTTGCGCTTACTGATTCTCTTAAGTCGCTCGAGTACCCTCGGCTCCACCATTTTTAATAATTTAACCATTACGAGTTTTAAGGTGATTCTTTCGCGAGAGTCTTACCAACTGCCTAGCACACTCTACATAAATGTTGCATACTCCAATTAGCCCTTTTTGGTCATTAACATATGTTTCAAAGTAAGGCGAGGGGTAATGATTCGTTCGCGAAATGTCGTTACTTAAAACGGCCGTTTCTCCTAAACCGTACATCGGAATCAAACGAACCACATATCAAAACGAAGATCGTAACATGAACTATCTAAACATGGCAATGGTCAAAACCTAGTAGGGAGTTCTCGGGTCCTAATGTTATGAACAAAAGCAGTCTAAAGTAAATCGGACATTACGACGGCTATGTTTACGCGATTTCCCAATTTTATACCATTCCAATACAACCACCAATCAATCCCAATCCATCCATACAACCAACATCCATCAACAATACATCATAACAGCCCCAATCAACTCAATATTAACAATTATACTTATTCTTAAACTTGAATTTAAACTATACTTAAGTCCTTTAACCAAACCATAAGATTTCAACATTCAATCCACCACCATTCCAATCCAAACTCTAAACAAATAAGCTTCAAGCTACTCTTTACCATAACTATCAAAATCATCCTAATATACAAAGTAAAGCTAGGGTTTGGAGATGATATACCTTCCTTGAAGTGATGTGAGTAGCTAGGAAGCCTTAAGAAGCCTTGAGATGTCTTAGAGATGCTTGGATCTTAAAGGAAAAACAAGAAAAATCAAGTTAAAAACCTTGAAATCACTATTCATTGTCTTCTTCATTGATTTCTTGGAGAAGATTAAGAATGAATTGGAGGCTTAAACTCATAAGATAGCCATAACTATGCATAAAGAGTACTAGAGAATTATCTTACAAATTTAGGAAGCTTGGAACTTGGATTTTGAAAAATCTTCTCTTTGAAAATGGAAAAAGCCGAGAGCAAATGTTCTTGGTGAAGAGAAATACAATTTTTGTTTTGATGAAATGATTTGTTTTGGCTTGGTGGATGTAGTTTTGTTTTTGTTTTGGTTAATTACCTTATTAACCTTGTCTTTGTGTGGTTATAAACCAACCACATCTCCTCCCTCCCTATGTCATGCTTACATCACCTTATTGTGTCATCATCTCTTAATTGTCCTCTCCTTATTGGTTGGATGACCTCATTATCCCTAAACTCCTTGATTAACTTCCTAATTGTTTGCCTAATGACCGCTGATCTGTTATACGGTTCGCTTAACTTTCGTTTTCGTTTATCGTTTGAGGGATCATACCTGGGATCTTATTACTTAGGTTCCCTTAACCTTTCTCAATATATTATATTCCTTTTATGATCCTCTCTTATAATCCTTTAATTTAAATCCTTTTTATCCTGTTACCTTATACTCAATTCTTTCCGTATCTAGTGGATTTCCGGGAAAAATCAAAGTGTTCGGAATTGTATTCTGATGATATTTACATACACTTATATACCCTATAGAGTACCAATAAAATCTCAGAATATCCATAACAGAACCCCTACATAGTGTGGCATGAACAGTTTTCTTATTCATCAATATCAGCAAAAACACTATTCATAAGGGTTACAAAGATTTCAAAATTTTGGGGTTATTACAGTCTCCCCTCCTTAAAAGGATTCCGTCCCGGAATCAAATAGAAAACAATTGGGGGTACTTTTCTAGCATTGCGCTCTCTAGTTCCCAAGTTGATTCTTCCATATTATGATTCTGCCATAGCACTCTGACTAGCTTGATCACTTTGTTCCGAAGCACCTGCTCCTTCTTATCCATAATCTTTACTGGTTTCTCCACGTAAGTCAGATCTGGTTGCATATCCACATGCTCGTACTCCACTATGTGTCTGGCATCCCGATGATACTTCCTTAGCATTGACACATGGAACACATTATGAACTTGTTGTAGGTTCAGGGGTAAGGCTAGCTCGTAAGCCAACTTCCCAATCCGTCTAAGTATCTCAAAAGGTCCAATGTATCTTGGGCTTAGTTTATCTTTCTTTCCGAATCTCATTAACCCCTTCCAAGGGGATACTTTTAGTAGTACTAAGTCCCCTGCTTCATACTCCTTGTCCTTTCGGGCTAGGTCTGCATATTTCTTCTGTCTGTCTTGGGCTGCTACAAGCCGCCCTCTGATAAGATCCACTATGTCTTTGGTCCTTTGGACCACTTCTGGTCCGAGCATCTTCCGCTCCCCTACTTCATCCCAGTATAAGGGAGATCGACACCTTCTTTCGTACAGGGCCTCATAAGGCGGCATTCCGATGCTAGCATGAAAGCTATTGTTATAAGAAAACTCGATCAACGGCAAGTGATCATCCCAACTTCCTTTAAAGTCTATTGCACAGACTCTCAACATATCCTCTAGTGTCTGGATGGTCCTTTCACTCTGCCCATCCGTCTGGGGATGGTACGCGGTACTCATATTTAACTTGGTCCCCGCACATTCTTGAAAGCTCCTCCAAAACCTGGAGTTGAATCTGGGGTCTCGGTCTGAGATAATGGACGCTGGGACTCCATGTCGCGTCACTATTTCCTTAAGGTAAATGTCCACCAGTCTATCGACTGTGTATCTCTCATTGATAGGAATGAAATGAGCTGACTTTGTCAGTCGGTCTATAATTACCCATATGGCGTCATGATTGGCTTTCGTCCTTGGCAAGCCTACAACAAAATCCATCGCTATCTGTTCCCATTTCCATTCGGGAATCTCCAGGGGTCGTAAAAGTCCACTGGGTCTCTGGTGCTCTGCCTTTACTCTTTGGCAAGTCAAACATTTGCTCACCCATTCTGCTACATCCTTCTTCATGTTGGGCCACCAGTAATATTCCTTCAAATCCCTATACATCTTGGTGCTTCCCGGGTGAATGGAATACCTTGAACTATGACTTTCATCCAAAATCTCGTCTTTAAGTTCTTGAACATTCGGAACCCAAATCCTGTAGGAATACCTCATTATCCCCTTATTGTCTCTCTCAGTATGGATCTCTTCTCCAGTCATTGACTCTCTGCCCTCATTCATCATTCTTTCTTGGCACAACCTAATCTTTTCTAATAACTCTGGCTGCATTGATATCTCAAACAGCTTTTCAGTTCTGGTTCCGGTTACCTTTACTTCTATTTCCATTCTTTCGAAATCCCTGATTAATTCCTCCGAAGTCATTAACATTCTGAGCCTTTCCTTCCTACTGAGGGCGTCAGCCACCACATTGGCTTTCCCCGGATGATAGAGAATCTCACAATCATATTCCTTGATTAGTTCTAACCATCTCCTCTGGCGCATGTTGAGCTCTTTCTGCGTAAATATGTACTTGAGGCTCTTATGGTCTGTGAAAATCTCGCACTTCTCTCCATACAAGTAGTGCCTCCAAATTTTTAAGGCAAAAACTATTGCCGCGAGCTCAAGGTCATGAGTAGGATATCTAATCTCGTATTCCTTCAGTTGTCTTGACGCATACGCAATCACTTTACCGTGCTGCATAAGCACACACCCTAATCCTTTGTGCGACGCGTCACTATATATCACAAAATCTCCTTTTCCGTCTGGAAATGCCAACACCGGGGCCGTTACCAACCTTTTCTTTAGTTCCTGAAAATTGTTCTCGCATTTCTCCGTCCATTCAAACTTCTCTGTCTTACGAGTAAGTCGTGTCAAAGGGGCTGCGATCTTCGCAAAGTCCGGCACAAATCTACGATAGTAGCCGGCCAATCCTATGAAACTCCTTACCTCTGTGGGTGTGGTTGGCCTTTCCCAATTTGAGACCACCTCTATCTTGGAGGGGTCGACCAATACTCCTTCTTTATTGATCACATGTCCTAAAAACTGTACTTCATTCCGCCAGAATTCACACTTCAAGAATTTGGCATATAATTGTTCTTCTCTGAGGATTCCTAGAGCTATCCTCAAATGCTCTGCATGTTCTGCCTCAGTCCTTGAGTAGATCAAAATATCATCGATAAAAACTATCACACACTTGTCCAAGTACTTCTTAAATACTCTATTCATTAAATCCATGAAAGCCCCTGGGGCGTTGGTTAATCCAAAGGACGTTACCAAGAACTCATAATGCCCATACCTGGCACGGAACGCTGTCTTGGGGATATCTTCGGGTTTAATCTTTAGTTGGTGATATCCAGTTCTCAGGTCAATCTTGGAAAAATAAACAGCATCCTTTAGCTGGTCGAACAGATCGTCTATTCTAGGTAACGGGTACCTGTTCTTTATGGTTAGCTTGTTCAACTCTCGATAGTCGATGCACAGCCTCATGCTCCCATCTTTCTTCTTAACAAATAAAACTGGTGCTCCCCATGGAGACACACTGGGTCTTATCATACCATTATCCAAAAGTTCCTGCAATTGGATAGCTAATTCCTTCATTTCTAACGGGGCTAACCGGTAAGGTGCTTTTGAAACTGGCGCCGTCCCTGGGGCCAACTCAATCGCAAATTCAATCACTCTATCGGGTGGTAATCCCGGAAGGTCTTGTGGGAATACATCTTCAAATTCGTTGACTACTGGAATATCTTGTAAGTTGGGCACCTCCTTTTGCGTGTCTACCACATAGGCTAGGTAAGCCTCGTTTCCTTTTCGTAGCATCCTTCTGGCCTGGGCCATGGTCAAAAATTTCTGCGTCTGCCTCTTTCCCCTAAATATGACTTCTTTCTTTCCTGGAATATTCAACTTAACTTTCTTCCCCTTACAGTCTATCTGAGCATCATTGCTAGATAGCCAGTCCATTCCCAAAATTATATAAAATTCCCCTAACTTAAAAGGAATCAGATCAACACTGAAAGATTGTCCCCCTATGCCTAACTCACAGGCGGGGTGAATCAGATTAACAAGAATAACTTCATGGTTGTCTATTTCTACTTGTAAGGGCTCTATTAAGGGTTCAACTTTAAGTCTTAATATACACGCAAAGTCCCTTGATATAAAAGATTTAGTTGCTCCTGAATCAAATAAAATATTTGCACTGACTGGATTTAGAGAAAGGGTACCTGCTATCACATCTGAATCTTTCATAGCATCCTGGACTGTCATGTTGAAAGTCCTTGCAGTAGGTGGCTTATTAGAAGCAACCCTGCTTGCTCCCGAAGCTGCTGGTTTGTTCATTGGGCATTCCCTCTTCCAATGATCCGGGCGTCCACACTGATGACAAGTGGTGGTTGGGCGGGTAATGGGGGTTGGCGAAGTGCACTTGTCCGAATAGTGACCCTCTCGACCACACTTGAAGCAGATTACCGGCTTTCCTTTACACTCCCCAGAATGCATCCTTCCACAAGTGTTACAGGCTGGTAATGGGGGTCGAGACTGGTTAGAATAGGATATTCTTGACTTCTGGCCGCTCTGGCTCACATTCACGCTCATTGGCCGCTTAAACCCAGTGTTCTTTCCTGGTAGGGACACTGCTCCTCGATTAAATCTAGTTGGGAAGCTCCTTCCTGCGGAACCCCCACCCATGCTCATACTTTTCCTCTTTATTCCCTTCTTCTCTCTTTCCTTTTGCATCTGTTCACTTCCGGCTTCTACAATTGTTGCCTTTTGCACCAGAGTGGCATAATCCGTAAGCTCAAGGATTGCCACCCTATTCTGAATCCACAGTTTCAGTCCCTGCTGAAACCTCCTAGCTTTCTTTTCCTCGGTGCTCACAAATTCTGGCACAAACCTTGATAACTTAGTAAATTTTGCTTCGTACTCTGCTACAGATAAGTTATTCTGCTTTAGCTCCAGGAACTTGAGCTCCATCTGGTTTTCCATAAACCTCGGGAAATACTTTCCCAGAAACAACTGACTGAATCTCTCCCAGGTTATGATAGCATCTGTCTCCATGTTTTTCTTGGCCTCCCACCAGTAGTTGGCCTCTCCTTTCAGAAGGTAGGTAGCAAATACAGTCTTCTGTGCCTCATCGGTACTCAAAATCTCAAAGGATTTCTCCATTTCCTTTAACCATGCCCTTGCCTCAACTGGGTCGGCTGATCCGTGGAACTCAGGGGGCTTAAGGGACTTAAAAGCCCTGAAATAGTTTGCCACATCATTGTTATTTCCTTGAGGGGGTGGGTTGGGTTGACGTTCCAAGTTCTGCCTTAGTAGTTGCATGAACTGGCCCATGGGATCCATGCCTGGGTTTGGTACTGGTTGCTCAACCTCAGTTTCTCCTTCTTCAGCCTCTATCTCAAATCCCTCAACATCATATGTTTCCTCTTCCTCTTCATATAGGGAGTCATCCTGTTCCATATAATCCTCATCTTCTTCTTCACTGTGTTCCTGGTTCCTATCGTCCTGGTTATGGCTTCCCTGGTCCTCAGATCCAGGGTTCGCCCTAGTTCCAATCTTTCTTGGCGGCATGCTACTGATAATAAAAAAAAATTATTGGGAAATTCAACGTTAGGTCACAATCATACACAACATTGTGCCTTGCACAACTCTATAATGGGGAGAATGTATCTCGCAATTCTATTATATTATGACAGTTCTAATAAGAAGTGCAGTAATAATAATGATAAAAACAGTGATCTCGTCACTCAGGAACTGAACTGAAAGGAAACAAATATACACAATGCGAGAAATACATAGTTTTGATCTGGTCAAAAGTACAACAGTGCTACAGCCATCTGTCCCAAAAGTGATACACAAGAGTCTATCCGTCTAGTCAAAAAAAGGGATGCTATATACAAGTCAACTATCCCGGAAAATTGGCTCTTACTAAGGCCTCGACTAACTAGACAACTAGACTATCCCATCTTCAGTCCTGAATCACACACCGGAGCGGGTCAGCTCCCATACCCTTTCCATCACACGATGGAAGATATAGTCGGCCTGCCGCCTGGAGATCGTACCATGCCTGTCCCCCTGGAGCTATCTGAGTCTCGCTCGGGACGTGAGCTCTATCCCCGTCAGCTCCCTCCTCAAGGATCGGGGTATAGCAGCCCTAGTCTCATAAGCTCGGGTACGCCTACCCGCCCTCTCCGCATCCAACTCCCTCCTGACCTCATCCATCCGGGCCTCAGCAACAGCCAATCGGGTCCTCAGTACATCCTGAACATAGCCGTGGGCTAACAAAGACTGCCTATGGGCAGGGTGGAGAGGTGGTGAATCCGGGGCCGCTGGGGGTGCCTCCTCGGTCTGCCTAGGCTCGGGAGTATCAGTCTCAGAGCTGTCATCATAGGGGCTCCAAGATAGTGGTGGAGGGGTAGGAGCTCTGACCACCGGGAGTGTGGGTAAAGGGGTACCAGTGTACACTACCATAGGTCTGACACGCTCCTCAACTACTGGGACCTCATCCGGGTCCTCCTCATCTGAAATAGTAATGACCTCTGTCTCTAACTCCTCTGAGGGGTCCTCCTCATCCTCCTCCATCTCAGGCTCTTCCTGATCCACGACATCTAGCAGTGCCTCATCATGCTCAAGCTCGAACATCTCAGGGTCCTCTATCTCATGCGCCTACACATTAAACGGGCTAAGTTACTATCATGATACTTATAAGGGTTCCCGTAAGGGTTTTAATTGTCAGCGCTACTTTAAGTAGTCCGACCATGAACTTGGCAAGAGTTCTTATTATCTTTGTGAGTTTGTTATTATATCGTCGCATCATCTCTGAGGTTTATAACGCTTGGTTCTGATACCATTTCTGTAACACCCCCAGATCCGGGGTCAGGGATCCGGGTCGTCACGGTCTTTCTTTCCACAATTATCACTTAACTTAATTAATAATAAACAACCTCATGCTGTGACCCCACACTAACACACACCACCACACGTCATAGTCTCAGAGATGAAATTGAAATAAGTACAAGTCCTTGAATCCACAATTAAAAGTTATTACAACCCAAAATGATTACTTGATAAGTTTACAGTTAATTGCCATTATCTTCCACAAGTTATAATTATACATATTTGATTCTCAAAAGTAGAATGTCTGATCTACAGATAGATTTACCTCTGCAGCTATAGCAGCTACGATCTCAACGGGAAGGCGCGGGGCGCTTCCCACGCTCTTGCGCTGGGTCTGCTTGAGCTTGGCCATCTTTCCTAACTGTTGTTGTGTGATGAAGAAATAAAGCAAGAGTGAGCATTACAGCTCGCAGGATAATATATAGTGTAATCAATAATGCAAGTATCTAATAGATAACTTACTGAAAACCTTTATCAAGTGTAAGATAATTACTTACCGGATATAAGCTTAAAGGAAGATGAAGTTACCAAATACTTCACTATACATATATCATTTATAAGGCTACTTGGACTACCACTGTTCAAAGTATTATAGGTTTAAAAAGGTCATCCCGTAGATGAGACCACAAGTTAAGACTTGAATAGATTCAATCTTTGAAATATTATTGAATGAAATAAAGTTACGAGATACTTTATTTAGTCCCGATGTATATCCACACATATATCTCTTAAACATTTCCTGGAACCTCTGTTATGTAAAGTATGAACAGAGTTTGTAACATCCAATGAATTTTGGAAAGGAAAAGAATTTTTTTGGCATAAACCCGATATCTTGCTGATCAGGCAAAGATACCCATAAGTAATCTTTTCTACTAGTAGATGGATGAATCCCCCACCGGTCATCACCCTGGCCTCATTAGGACCTTGTGCTGGACCGCCACCCGGCCTCTTACGCGTTGATGGACTGCCACCCAGCCACTTACACTTTGATAGACCGTACCCCGGCCTGTCACTTATGCCGACTCAATTAGATGGGCTTACTTCCCGAACGTTGGGTAAGTAATCAATTCATTTGTTTTCTCAAAACAGCAACCACGTTGCGAATGTAAAATGCACCACAGAGCTGGATCCCCCAGGTTTTGAGCGAGTATTTAAATCCCCTTTGAAAGAAAGATCTTAAATATAAAAAAAATGAGTTTTGGGGTCCACTCTAACTTTAAAAATCATTTGAAGACTCGAAAACATTTTTAAAAATGTTTGGAGTACTGCTGATTTATTAAAATAAATCAGTCCCGATATATTAGAAAATATATGAATATTATTATTTAAATAATATTCTCAGAAAGATAATCCTTATAAAAATAATCGAAGTAGAAGTTTAAAACTTATACTTGAAATGGATATTAAATAACCAAAGATATACTTATATGAAAGTACTATCTTTATTTTAATAATCGAAAATAAGTTTGATTATCGAAACATTATTCTTTAATAAAATAAAGAATATTATTAAATAATAAGCGGAGTCATAATACCTCGAATGAATATTATAAATAATATTCATTAAATAAAATAAACGGAGTCATACATCCTCCAATGAATATCCAATTAATAATCATTAAATATAATAAACAGAGTCATAAGTCCTCGAATGAATATTCAAATAATATTCATTAATTAATATAAAGTTATCGAATAAACCTTATTCGATCAATAGTTTTGAAAACTATATCCATATATATATATATATATATATATATATATTATACTCGGGAGCCTCGCCTCCCGGTTTTAGAAAAAGTTCATCTTTTTATCCCCTATACTATGGGTATACTCAAATACCGCTTATCTCTAGCATAGGTATTATGCAACTATAAGCATTGAACCAACAGATATATAAATCAAGAATATGAAACAAGCATGCATATATACCATATCATATGCTACAATATATCGCAAGAATTTGCTAATAAAAAATTTGCATTTATCGCAAGATCATGCATATACACATATACATCACAGCAACAGTTATACGGGTAGAAAACTTGCCTGAGCGACTGGGGGTTACAAATGGCTCGGGACGAGTCTGGTAACCTATAAACAACATGTGAGTTGGAATTAAACCAAAGTCAATTGTAAATCTATACTTTAACCCAATTAGACTCTAACGTTCGCTTTGCGCTTACTGATTCTCTTAAGTCGCTCGAGTACCCTGGGCTCCACCATTTTTAATAATTTAACCATTACGAGTTTTAAGGCGATTCTTTCGCGAGAGTCTTACCAACTGCCTAACACACTCTACATAAAGGTTTCATACTCCAATTAGCCCTTTTTGGTCATTAACATATGTTTCAAAGTAAGGCGAGGGGTAATGATTCATTCGCAAAACGTCGTTACTTAAAACGGTCGTTTCTCCTAAACCGTACATCGGAATCAAACGAACCACATATCAAAACGAAGCTCGTAACATGAAATATCTAAACATGGCAATGGCGAAAACCTAGCAGGGAGTTCTCGAGTCCTAATGTTATGAACAAAAGCAGTCTAAAGTAAATCGGACATTACGACGGCTATGTTTACGCGATTTCCCAATTTTATACCATTCCAATACAACCACCAATCAATCCCAATCCATCCATACAACCAACATCCATCCACAATACATCATAACAGCCCCAATCAACTCAATATTAATAATTATACTTATTCTTAAACTTGAATTTAAACTATACTTAAGTCCTTTTACCAAACCATAAGATTTCAACATTCAATCCACCACCATTCCAACCCAAACTCTAAACAAACAAGCTTCAAGCTACTCTTTACCATAACTATCAAAATCATCCTAATATACAAAGTAAATCTAGGGTTTGGAGATGATATACCTTCCTTGAAGTGATGTGAGTAGCTAGGAAGCCTTAAGAAGCCTTGAGATGTCTTAGAGATGCTTGGATCTTAAAGGAAAAACAAGAAAAATCAAGTTAAAAACCTTGAAACCACTATTCATTGTCTTCTTCATTGATTTCTTGGAGAAGATTAAGAATGAATTGGAGGCTTAAACTCATAAGATAGCCATAACTATGCATAAGGAGTACTAGAGAATTATCTTACCAATTTAGGAAGCTTGGAACTTGGATTTTGAAAAATCTTCTCTTTGAAAATGGAAAAAGCCAAGAGCAAATGTTCTTGGTGAAGAGAAATACAATTTTTGTTTTGATGAAATGATTTGTTTTGGCTTGGTGGATGTAGTTTTGTTTTTGTTTTGGTTAATTACCTTATTAACCTTGTCTTTGTGTGGTTATAAACCAACCACATCTCCTCCCTCCCTATGTCATGCTTACATCACCTTATTGTGTCATCATCTCTTAATTGTCCTCTCCTTATTAGTTGGATGACCTCATCATCCATAACCTCCTTGATTAACTTCCTAATTGTTTGCCTAATGACCACTGATCTGTTATACGGTTCGCTTAACTTTCATTTTCGTTTGTCGTTTGAGGGATCATACCCGGGATCTTATTACTTAGGTTCCCTTAACCTTTCTCAATATATTATATTCCTTTTATGATCCTCTCTTATAATCCTTTAATTTAAATCCTTTTTATCCTGTTACCTTATACTCAATTCTTTCCGTATCTAGTGGATTTCCGGGAAAAATCAAAGTGTTCGGAATTGGATTCTGATGATCTTTACATACACTTATATACCCTATAGAGTACCAATAAAATCTCAGAATATCCATAACAAAACCCCTACATAGTGTGGCATGAACAGTTTTCTTATTCATCAATATAAGCAAAAACACTATTCATAAGGGTTACAAAGAGTTCAAAATTTTGGGGTTATTACATCAAAGAAGGGTAAACACATTTCGACTAGCTTGGAGATAAACCTTCTGAGTGCTGCTAGTGAGCCGGCTAGCTTCTGAACATCATTCTGGGTCCGGGGAGACTTCATCTCTTGGATTGCTTTTATTTTCTCCGGATTGGATTCAATCCCGTGATTGCTAATCATGAATCCAAAGAACTTGCCTTCTCCAACTTCGAAGGTACATTTCTACAGATTCAGCTTGAATTCATGCTTCCTTAGGTTATCAAAGCATTCTTTCAGATCTTTGATGTGTCCTGGGATGGTTGTTGACTTTGCAATCATATCATCGGCGTATGACTCCAAGTTTTTTCCGATCTGGGACTTGAATATCTTGTTCATTACTTTTTGGTAGGTGGATCCTGCGTTTGTCAGTCCAAATGGCAACATCACGTAAGCGTAGATCACTCTGTGAGTTATGAACGTTATCTTTAGTACGTCCTTTTTGTTCATTCTAATCTGGTTGTACCCGTAGAAGGCGTCCATGAAACTTAGAATGATGTGCCTGGATGTGGCATTTATCAGCGGATCAATATTTGGCAATGGGTAAGTGTCTTCCGGGCATGCATCATTCAAGTCGGTGTAATCCAAACACATTCTCTATTTGTCGGTTGACTTCTTCACTATTACAATATTCTCCAACCACTCCGGGTATTTGATTTCTTAGATAATCCCTGCTTTGAGCAACTTCTCTACTTCTTCATCTATTGTTCTTTGCCTCTCCGGGGCAAAGTTCCTCCTTTTTTGCTTGACCGGCTTTCTGTACTTGTTGACGTCCAAGTTGTGCATTTCTATGGACTCGTGTAACCTGGGCATGTCTCTTGGACTCCAGGAAAACACATCTCTGTACTCCCGGAGTAAGGATACCAGTTCTTCTTTAAAGGCTGCTGCAAGTCCGGACCTAATTTTCACCCTCTTGGTAGGACTGCTTTTACTAATCGAAATTTCTTCTGTTTCTACTGCGGCTTCAATTTTTGCTTGGTCCTGGGTCTAGACCATTTGATGGATCTGGGCTTCAGCATTCCACTTTAAGTAAGCATGAGCCTGTGCTGATTCTCCTTTTTTAATTGCTTGCATTGTAGGATTGCCCTGGTCTAGGATCGGGCTTGCTTCAATAACTACCATGGCTTGGTTTCTTCCTAGTTCTTCTAAACTTGGTTTGACTGCTTTTGGATCCGGTTTAGATTCAATGATTTGCACTTCTTTTCCGGTTCCTTCCCTTGAGTAAGGGCGGTGCTTTTTGATACTTTGTTGTTTAAGAAGAACTGTTGCCTTCCTCTTATTATCCTTGTGGGTCTCCGCCATTACCAAAACTTGACTATAGCATCTCTCAGCTACTTCGTATTCTCCTTTGACTTCACCGACTCCTGCCGGGGTTGGGAATTTAATTTTGAGATGGGAGATTGAAGTTATTGCTTGCATCCTGGTTAGAGTCAGGCGCCCAATTATGCCATTATAAGATGAAGGAGTATTGATGACATAGAATTTGATGACGTGAGTGACTTGGTTAGGAGCAGTTCCAAACAGGACTGGTAAGTACAGGGTCCCTTGGATCGGGACTAAATTATTCCCGAACCCACAAAAAAGGTCTTCCCTGCAATCATTTAAGCGGACACTCCCTAGCTGCATTCGATCCACGGTATGCTTGAAGAGAATATTGACCGAAGAGCCGTTGTTTATTAGCATTCTCCTTACTTCATTGTCAAAAATATCCAAAGTCACAACTAATGCTTCATTGTGGTTAGGATTGACTCCCTCGTAGTCTTTGCTGCTAAAAGAGATTATGGTCTCCGAAAAAGACTGAATGGAGAGGACCTCATCCCCAGAGTCGGGGTTGCGGGGAGGTGAGTGTGGGCCTCCCAGGACTACGTTCACTATATTCTTTCCTTTCTTGGGTCCTTCTCCTATTTGTTTGTTGTCCCGGGCTAAGTACTTGTTAAGGTTCCCTTTCTTAAACTACTCCTCGATGAAGTATTTGAGGGATAGGCAGTTCTCAGTCTTGTGGCAATGTGTTTCATGATATTTGCACTGCCTGTTGTAAGGTCTGCTCTCCGGAAGAGTCTGTATTGGCTTCAGAGGGCAATAGAATGGCTTATCTTTTATTTCCTTTGAGATTTCCTCCCGGGTCCTCTTTAGTGGAGTCCAATTCGGCTCCTGCTTTGGCTTCCGGGACTGATTGGCTGGTCCCGGGTCACTCTTGGACTCTGTCCTAGGACCAAGTCTTTCGAATATAGGAGTAATCTATCTCTCCTGATTCTGCTGGCTTTGCTTGAATTTTTTTTCTTGATGGTAACCCTCTTTTGGTCGGTCATGAGAGTTCTTGCTCCCAGATCCCCCACTCCGAGTCATCCTCATAGCTTGGAGCACATCAGTTTCTTTGACTCTGGGGATCCTTGTTGATGAGTTCTATAATGTACCTTACGTTGTGCTCCGGGTCTAAGTTCCTCTTGAAGATGCTCAGAGCCTCCCGCTCATCCAAGTTTGAGATCTTTTTGATTGCTTCCTGGAAATGCCTCATATAGGCTGAGAGAGATTCGTTTTCATATTGCCGAATGGTTTCTAGGTGACACATGTCTAGCTCATGTGTCTTGTTTGCTCAGAACCTCCTAAAAAAGGCTCCGCGGAACGCCTTCCGGCTATGGATGCTTCGGGAGGGGATCCGGCTAAACCATCTCCGGGCCCCTCCCTAAAAGGTTGATGCAAAGAACCTGGACTTTGTCAAATTGTTGTAGTAGTATATCTGTGCAATTTGCTAAAAAATAATTCAAGTGTTCTTCAAGGTCTCCCAGTCCGTCAAATAAATCAAAATTATAATGTTTCAGGTCTCTCTGACAGAGAATGGCCTCCAAGGAGTGGTTGAATGGTGTCGGAGTTTCCCCAACTTCCATCCCAGAGTCTTTGTCCATCTTTCTTTGCACTTCATAGATCATATCTTTGAGGTCCTTTTTCTTTTCCTCATTATCATCAGAGATGACCTCGGGGCGGGGTCCCTCCGGGTCCTCTTGGTCCTGGACTTTGCCAGTAGCTTTTCTTCTTCTAGTTGCATTCTTTTTGAATTTTTAGTTCAAACTTTGCTTCTTCTTCCTTTCAGATATGTTATCTTATCTCTTCCAACCTCTTCTGTTTGGCTCCTTTAATTTCTTTCTTATTGCTCTGATCCTTTTGGTTCTTCTTTCCTTTGACTCCAATTCGGTCAAAGAGAGATCTACGTGATTGCTGGAAGCCCCCGGACTCTTCCGGTTCCTCCTCTTTTTCGGCTTCCTCCAGATTCCGGGCTTGCTCTTGCCTATATAACCATATTACTTCTGCTAGCTCATTGCTGGTTAGATTGGCCATGTGCTCCTCCGCCATTGGTATATACTTGTATTGGTTTAGCTCAATAAGGTTTTTGGCATCACGAGGGTTTACCACTCTCTCTAGAACGGGGGTGTGTGGCAATGGTTGCTCCTGGAGGGTGTCTCGGTCGGCTTTCGGGTCCTGTGCTTGGGAGTGGTCCGGATTAGAGATGACAAAATGCCCACTGGGCCGAACTTTATCCGGACTTTGAAAAGACCGTTTTTTTAAATTGAATCGGGCCAGGCTTTTTTAACAGTCGGATCGGGCCGGGCCGGACTTCCTAAGAAATATAAGGCTCGTTTTAGGCCCGCGGGCCGGGCCGGATCGGGTCGAACCGTTCTTTATCCGGGCTTTTTATTTATATATTAAAAAAATATTTTCATATTTTATAACTCGAATTATGAGTAATTTAAATATCGGAGAAAATAATATCTTGATATATCAGACAGAGTAGTTTAGACACTGAAATAAATATTGTTTTTTAATAAAATATATAAATAATCATATATACCTTAATTGCTTCTAATATTATAATATAATATTTTAAAAATCATAAAAAGTATTGTATATTTTCAAATTTTAAATTAAAAAATCAATTTTTTAATCGGGCTTTTCAAAAAACCCGGGCTTTTATCCGAGCCGAAGAGGGCTTTTATCCAGGCTTTTTTAGATCCGGGCTTTTCAGGCCAGACAACATTTTCGAGAAAAAAAGAGGCCCATTTAAGGTCCGCGGTCCGGGCCGAACTGGGCCTGGTTTTTTCCGGATCGGACTTTTTTCCGGATTGGATTTCGGGCTTCGGATTTTTTGAACATCTCTAGTCCGGATCTGGGACCTGAGTGCTTGCAGAGGGTCTTCCAACGGTATTCTTTCCTGCTATTGCCATTGTTTAAAATGTACTCACAATAATTGACCAAGATTTCTAACTAACAATATTAATCTAAGGTTGTCTTTTGAAAATGGTAAAAACTATCCAGAACTGTAGTGACTGATATTTTCTCGATGTATTTATATGAATAAAGTATAGTTCCTGTGCTGTTACATGGATTTATGTGAATAAAATAAAAGGATAAATGATTTTTGTGGTTTAAGTATAATTTATGTGAATTAGTAATAAGAAACGGGCAAAGTCTCGTTCCAGTTTGATGAGTCAGCTAAGGGCTTAAGTTATGATTGTTGGACAGTCAAGTAGAACGGGACTCGTTATTCAAAAGATGGATTAAAAGAGAATTATATGATAAAGTGTATCGAAACAAATTGTGGTGTCTAGTGTTATGTGAACATGTGATATTTGTGAGTACGTGTATAAATTGTGAATTCGTGAGCTTTTTAATATTTTAAAAATGATTTATTTGATATATAATAATTTAATGGTCCTTATATACTTTTATTAAATAATTGAAATATGAACAAGGTGTGAGATTTGCTTTACTATCTCTAAAATAGTCCAAGGAACTTTTTAAAAATGATAGTTGGATTTATTTAGATGTTCTGATATTTTAAAATCATTTTATGGATTTTATTTCTACTATTTGGGATTTATTTGTAAAATTCATAATAAATAATCTATTCGCTCAAAAATATATTTAAAAATATGGGTGAAGAGCTAGTTTTATGTTTTATTTTATAAAAATAAAAGTTTAGTTATTTGTGAATGATTTGGAGATAAATTGCAAAATTTTAATTGATTTTGTAAATTAAAATAAAAAAAGGGAAATGAGGATTTTGATAATTACCAAACTACCCTTAAAATGTTATATATATACTCCCCTCCTCCTTCCCCTGTTCTCTCTCTCTCTCTCTCTCTCTCTCTCTCTCTCTCTCTCTCGATATACTCTCTCACTCTCTCTTCGATCTCTCTCTCATCTCTCACCTATTTTCGATTTTAAACCCATGATATTGAAGGGTTTTGCTTCCTTTATGCATATATATGGATACATGTAGCTATCTTTAAGTTTTCAAAAACCCCAAGTTTGGGTTTAGTTCGGTTTTGGATGTAATTAAAGGGGATTTTGATTTCTCATGATTATTGGTGATGATTCTGTGATTGCATGTGTATATGTGAAGTTATGAACCGATTAGTGATAGAGTTCGGTTGGAAACCCCGAAACAGGATACCACCGTGCTTTGCCGCCGTCGGTGATGAACCTACGATGAGCCGACGGGGACAATGATGTAGTTTGAGATTTCTTCAAACCTTTTGTTTTAAACTAGTATTCTTACATGCATGTTGATTTTTGGTTTGAAAACCCGTGTTTAGCTTCGGTTTTTGAAAGAAAATGGTCTGAATCGTTATTGATCATTTGTTTTTTGTTTAAATCGAGCATGATTCATGATTTTTGAACTGGCGTGTTGATTTTTCTAGTTGCATGTCATTTTCGTTAAAGAAAACCGAAAGTTATATACTTTAAAAAGAATTTTTTTTTGAACATTTGATGGAGTTGATGTGGTTCGTGTTTTTTATTCGTATAGTGTGTGTAAGTTCGATTTCGTGAATCATTGATGTTTGTTGAAGCAATTATAGATTAATTGGTGCGTGCATGTGTGTTAGTGTGTGTTTTAAGGTTTTCGAGTCTAATTCTCATGGTTAATTTGAATTTGGTGTATAAGTTAAGGATAAGTGATCAATGATTGTTGCATGTCATTTTTACTTGAGAAGCCGAATAAAATTTTCAGTTGTAAGGAGATTGGTTTGATTTATTTGATGAATATATTGATATGAAGGTGGTTTGTTAGTTTTTAGTTCGAATTTGGGATAAGTTTTGATTTAAGATTATGCATGTTCCTATTAAGTGGTTGCATGTTGAGTATCAAAAGAATTTACTCGGTTCTATTATGTTTTAGTTCGAATTTTTGATAAAAAGAAAAGGGATAAGTTGTTTTGGTGTCGAGTTATACGAATCAGTGATTATTTTCTAAATGCAAAGTATTAAACTAGTTGTGATGCTAAGGGTATAAAAGTATATCATATTATATGCTATGTGAGTATACTTGTGATTATAAGCTAAATGTTTATTGCGATTGGGGTAGACGTTAGACGTTCTGAGAAACGTTGGGAATGGATCAAGTATCTAATTAGGGTTTATGTTGTGTTGTAGATTTGGATAGCGGAGGCATTCCGGATAGTAAATGGAAAGAAGTTTAAGGTGGCAGTAGCTCGTATACCGTAAAGCAGAAAAGCTTTTTGAGGCAAGTAACCATGCCTTCTATTATGAATTGTTATAGAGAGGCTATTGTTGGTGCCATGATATAATAAGAGTTCTTTGTTATACATGTTATTGATTCTTGAGAAACCCTATTATTGTTTCCTGGAATAAGCTCGTTATCAATCCTTGTGACGATTCCTAATAGTAACCCCTTGTTTTTAGAACTTATTACCCTATCCCTATACTTTGTTAACTTATGATCCCTTGACCCTAAAGACAGCCTTATGAACTTTTCATATGTTATATCTTGTTAACCGAGATTCCCTGATAATCCCTTATGCCTTGTTACATATCGTTCTTTGGAACTATTGTTAATCGCTAAGCATGCGTTAATGATTCACACAATTATACGCGATCGCAAGTAATATAGAATTATTTCTAGTTCATTCCCACAGGGGCTGGTTTAGGTTAACTTTGTGATTTATACACTTATGCAACAATGATATGGCTATTATTCAACGCTAAGACGAATAATAATTTGGGTTTTGATTATACTACGATTACTATTGAGAATTATACTAGAGAACATAAACTAAGATATTAAAGAGAGTTGAATGATATATGACACAAACATGGGATTCTAACTTCATTAAATACTTCATTCAATAGCCTTTTCATTCTTAACCTTAGCATATAATGGTGATGATACTAATCATATAACACGAAACTGCTAAACGCCAACTTTCGTTGCACGAATAACATATTGCCAGACATCCACAAAAGAGATAAAAGTTGAACAGACACCAATTATATTGAGACCCTATATGTCTATAGAATTTGACAACATAATGGCTTAATGCACAAGTTATCTATCGTGATTACATAGGGCAAGTAAGATGGTTAAAATTACCTACGAATCATGCATAAAAGTTACACATGAACCTATGCTAGCATGACAAGTTCTAAATCCTTAAATTCACTGTCGCTTCATTAAAGATTAACACGCTATATTATAAGTTCGTGACGCTCATAAGACGAATAAGCACAACCAATACTAGGTTATCATACAATCACCACACACTAAGGCATCAAAACAAATTAGCTAAAGAAATCCATAAATAAATCCGCCAGAACCCCACGATAACGATTAACCCATAATCAGACTCATCATCAACGTGGGTTCCGATGAAAGCATGGTATAATAAATGTAGTCTTTATACGGAATAAATAATAAACCAAGTACGAAACAAGAGTATAGGTTCACAAATTAGAAAACTAGCATCCAAAGTTACAACTTAGAACAAAGAATCACAAGTATAAACTAGGTCTTCTTCGCCTTTGTTGAATTGTGCTAAAACGGTCTTTTTACGCCTTCTCCTTGTGCTCTAGTACGTCTCCTTATGAAAAACAACCTTTATTTAGGTATATATAGCAGCCCATGCGTAGTAAAAATCCTCCAATCAGAAGCCCTATAGAATCAGGACTTAAATTTCCCAACCCGGCGCGGCCGCGCGCTTAATCAGCGTGGGCGCGCTGTGTCTCTGTACTTTAGGCGCAGGCGCGCACTTTGACAGTGCGGGGGTGCTGGCCTTCTGGAGAAAATTCCATTTTCTTCCTTTCTTGCTGCAATGAGTTGGTCTTCACGAGTTTTATTCCTTAGACACCATCCTAACACCATATTTGCATCAAATCAATGCTAATTCACCTGAATTCCAGATTAATGCCTGAAATGCAAAAACACTAGAAAACACATTAAAACACCAACAACTTGAGTATAATAACACCAATTCAAAGCTTAATGGATCATTATAAAGTATCATAAATGCCACTCAACATACCCCCAAACTTGAATCGATGCTTGTCCTCAACCATAAACAGACTCAAAGAACAAGAAATAAAAATGCATGAATGCAACTAAATGAATGCAACGATCCCCATAGAATAACTAAACCAATCAACAAGCAACATCTCAACAAATGCAGTGATTTGCATACAGATCAATCAAACCTTACAAATCAACTTACAAACCAGAGACGTGCGTGTGTGCAAATGCTTACAGACATACTATCGCAACTAGATCTATAATCATGACTCACTACTCATCAAAGCAATCGCAAGGTTATAAATAAAATAAAAGCTAGACTCAAAATAACTTATAACACTTCAATTTTTATATTGGAGTTTTATATAGATTCACGCTTTTATTCACAACAAAATAACACAAGTATGCTTATTTGACCGTGCAATGGGTGAGGTCCACAAAAGACTTATACAATAGTACCCATGTAGCGAGCGTTAGGTTAACGGATCCCAGACTATAAAAACCTTAGGTCACTAGGCGCAAAGTCCCCTAAGAACTTAATAACTCGAGTACTAAAGAGCCCACTCGTGATCAATTATAAATAACGCTTATTTTTCTTTTTTTCTTTTTTTTTCTTTTTTTTTTCTTTTTTTCTTTTCCTTTTTTTCACAAATTTCTGAACGAGTGCGTTTCGCTCCATCTCGTTCAACCCTAGACTACTCATATAAATATGAGCCGAATACTAGCTATTTGACATCAAGCCACAACAACTAGCAATGAAATCCAATTTCTCCAATTTTTTAAAAATCCATGCTATTTTATCATTAAGAGAATATCGTAAATTCTAAATATAAACAAGCGATTAAACTTCGACAAACAAACAAACCATGATCATGATCTAGCACTCAAGCAACCTATAAGACTTAGTGAAATTCAATTGTCTCTAGCATGCAAATCAACTCGACAAGACTTAACATCACTAAATACTACACCACTACACTAGCATCAATATCACAAATCAATCGGAAAAAATCATCTAATAGATCATATTATTATGCAAATGCATGAAATTATATGAACAAACTATCATAAAAAACAACAAAAATAAAAAAAACTATATGCAACTATATGCACTAAACTATCATGAATATGCAAACTATATGCGACTCACACAAAACATATTCCTTCAACTACTACCCCCAAACTTAAAATTTTCACTGTCCTCGGTGAAGGTAATAGTAAGGAATCAGGCATACCTACTCGGAATCAGGATCCTCACCCCCAATAGGTGGAGTGTCAGGCATGTCTGGAGGTGGATACACGGAATCCTCAACAAATACTGGCCACCGGATGTCAAAACTGTGGCTTTGAATGCAGTCCCTAATGTCTAGGTGAGATCATGTGCAAACCGACTATGGATGTCATGCATCGCATCCATCCTCCTTGCTAGACGCCTATACTGCATCATGCTCATACCAACTCCAACATCCGCTCCTGCTGTGATGGACCAGCCTCCTCACCCAACTGAGACCTCCAAGCGGCTCTGCTCATCTGAGTAGCCCCAACAACTGGCCTCCCACCAGGCAGATGGTCAAAAGAATATCCAAGCCCTCTAAAATCAGGCTTGCCTCCATCCCACTCTTGCATCGTCGACAAAGTGGTGCTGTCAATCGGAGCACTCGAAATTTGGAGCTGCTCGTGTGCTGGCCACTAACACCAACTGCCACACACAGCTTTGTCACAACGGACGTATGGGGTATAGAACCCATAGTACTCCATCGCAAAAATCTCAGAATACCCTGGTAAATCACCATCCCAAGGTCCACATATTCACCTTGAAGAATCCCCCACAACAGTCGTGCATGCTCCAAAGTTACATCATGCACATGAGAAGATGGCACGATGTTAGCACAAATAAATGCATTCCATGCACGAGCAAACCCGTTCATGATCGAAGCAGGGAATGTGGAATAATCAGTAGTGCCCCTCTTGAACTTCTAATGAGTATCAGGTACACACAGAGTAGCTACTATCAAATCCAAATTAAAATCCTCCAGAGTCTTATCATTTCAGGTGTCCTGAACGGGCCTCCGTACGGGCTGATCAATCATCCTTCTTATCGCCTCAGCACTGTACTCCACCGTTATCCCCCTAACCACAGTGAAATCATTCTTCTCCGCATTTGCATTAGCATTAAACTCACGAACAACACTCATGGGCACAACAGCGGGTGCCTCGCAAAAAGCAACCCAGTCCATCTCCAAGATCATCTCCAACAACCTACCATCCTTCCCCGATGGCAGAAAATCACGCTCCTTGGCTATAGGCTTCGAGAGAAGTCTCGCATACTCCGCTTTAGCCTCGGGATTTGAAAACCTTGGCCTCACACCACCTGCACTCGAAGAATCAGTGGTGCTGCTGCTTACTTAAGTTCTTTGTCTCTTGGGTGCCATTGGGATTGAATAAGAGAGAATAAGAGATAAGTGTTTGAGAGAGAATTATGTTTGAGAATTTGAGAAGTGATGGATAAGTTTGTGTATAAGTTTATGTATATATAGGAGGTTGGAAGAGAATTAGATATGGAATAGAAGTGGGAATTGATTATGGGAATAATGGGAATAATGGGTTTGATTTGGAGAGGGAAATTTGGGATATGGAAGAGTAAAATTCGGGTAGAAATTGATTTTCAAAACAAGTCCCCGATTTTCTCTTTATTCCCAGCTTTTTATTTTTTTTCGAAATTCGGGGGTAGCGCGGCCGCGCCATGCTTTTATCTTTTCAGCGCGGTCGCTCCTCTAGGCAGCACGGGCGCGCTCTGTCTCTGGAAAACTGGCGCGGCCGCCCCGCTTCCTCAGCACGGGTGCGCCGTGCCACTGTACTTGGCCCCAAATTTTTTTATTATTTTTATTTTTCTCCTTTCTTTCTTCTTCCTCTATCTACTAATGTACAACAAACTTGGGTTGTCTCCCAAGAAGCGCTTGCTTTACGTCGTTAACTTGACGTAGAATTGCGAGACCAAACGGACAATAAAACGGCACTAACCACCTCACGGTTTTCTGTGTCACCATAGTAATGCTTCAACCTCTGACCATTAACCTTGAATGCTTGGCCCAGATCATTCTCAAAAATCTCCACTGCTCCATGTGGAAACACAGTTTTGACAACAAACGGCCCTGGCCACCTTGACTTCAACTTTCCAGGAAAAAGACGGAGACAAAAGTTGAACAAAAGAACTTGTTGCCCCGACACAAATGATTTGGGCACTAGACCCCTATCGTGCCACCTCTTGACTCTCTCCTTATACATTTTGTTATTTTCATATGCTTGAAGTTGAAACTCATCGAGTTCGTTCAATTGAAGCATCCTCTTTTTTCCAGCTACATCCAAGTCCATATTCAACTTCTTCAAAGCCAAATACACTTTATGCTCGAGCTCCACCGACAAATGGCTCCCCTTACCATAAACCAACTAATACAGTCACATCCCTAACGAAGTCTTGTACGCTGTTCGATACGTCCAAACAGCTTCATCAAGCTTCAAAGACCAATCTTTTCTCGATGGTTACACAACTTTCTCTAAAATGCGCTTGATCTCTCTGTTAGATACCACAGCTTGACCATTCGTCTGAGGATGATAATCCATAGCAATGCGATGATTCACATTATATCTTTGCATCAGAGTAGTGAACTTACGATTGCAGAAATGCGACCCCTCATCACTGATTATGACTCTTGAAATTCCAAATCTTGTGAATATCTGCTTGTGAAGAAAATTAAGCAATACCTTCACATCGTTCGTTGGCAATGCCTTAACTTCAACCCATTTCGACACATAATCAACCGCCAACAAGATATACTGATTGTTACAAGATGAGACAAATGGCCCCATGAAGTCAATTCTCCAAACATCGAAGACTTCAACCTCGAGAAGCACATTAAGAGGCATCTCATCCCTCTGGGAAATATTACCCACACTTTGACATCGATCACATTTCAAAACAAACTGATGAGCATCTTTAAACCAAGTTATCCAAAAGAAACCTGCTTGAAGAATACGAGCTGCTGTCTTTTCTCCACCATAATGTCCTCCATAAGCCGTTGAGTGGAAATCCCGCAAGATCCCCCCGTTTCGCTGTAAGGAATACATCTCCTGATGATTTGGTCAGCTCCTTGTTGAAAAATAAACGGCTCATCCCACATATACAACTTCACTTCATGTAAAAACTTATTCCTTTGAGCGGAAGTCAACTCTGGAGGCATAACGTTACTCACAAGGTAGTTCACAATGTCGGTGAACCACGGTTCTTCTGCTTGCACTCCAAATAATTGCTCATCAGGAAAAGATTCATTAATCAACGACTTATCTTGTGAAGTAGCAATTGGATCCTCTAAACGCGAGAGATGATCATCGACTTAATTTTTAGTCCATTTTCTGTCCATGATCTCTAATTCAAACTCTTGAAGTAAAAGAACCCATCAAATCAATCTAGGCTTCGAGTCCTTCTTCAAGACAAGATATCGAATGACAGCATGATCGGTGAAAACTGTCACCTTCGTCCCAAGTAGATAAGATCAAAATTTCTCAAAACCATAGACAATAGCCAAAAGTTCTTTCTCAGTAGTGGTGTAGTTCAGTTGAGCACCATTCAAAGTCTTACTATCATAGTAGACTACATAAAATATGGTGTTCCTTCTTTGCCTAAGAACTGCTCCAACTATATAGTCACTTGCATCGCATATCATTTCAAATGGTTCAGACCAATCAAGTGCAGTTATGACAGGTGCCGTAATCAAACTCTTCTTCAGTGTCTCAAAAGCAGCGAGGCACTCGTCATCAAACTTGAAAGGAACATCTTTCTCTAGCAAATTGCACAACGGTTTCGAAATCTTAGAGAAGTCCTTGATGAAACGTTTATAGAAACTCGCATGACCAAGAAAACTGTGAATTCCCTTAACAGAAATTGGTAGAGGAAGATTTTCAATAACCCCCACCTTGGATTTGTCCACCTCAAGACCCTTACTAGAAACATTGTGACCAAGAATGATGCCTTGGCACTCCATAAATGACATTTCTCCCAATTGAGAACCAAATTGGTCTCAACGCACCTTTTCAGCACTAACCCAAGATTGTGCAAGCATTCATCATAAGAAGTTTCAAAGACCGAGAAATCGTCCATGAACACTTCTACATTATTACCAATCATATCAGAGAAGATATCCATTATACATCTCTGAAAAGTGGCTGATGCTCCACATAGCCCATAAGAAACTCTCCGGAATGCAAAATTACCAAAAGGACATATGAATGTAGCCTTCTCTTGATCTTCTGGAGCGATGCAGATCTGATTATATCCCGAATAGCCATCCAAAAGACAATAGTAATCATGCCCATCCAATCTATCAAGCATCTGATCAATGAAATGAAGAGGGAAGTGATCCTTCCTTGTAGCCTTGTTTAGCTTCCTATAATCCACGAAAACTCTCCACCCCGTGACTGTTCGTGTAGGAATAAGCTCATTCTTCTCATTAGCTACCATAGTGATACCACCTTTCTTTGGCATACACTGAACTGGGCTCACCCATGAATTATCATAAATAGGATAGATGATCCCTGCATCTAGCCACTTGAGGATTTCCTTCTTCACAACCTCTTTCATGATCGGATTTAGCCTTCTCTGTTGCTCAACAGTAGGCTTGCTTCCTTCCTCTAGCAAAATTTTGTGCATACAATACGAAGGGTTGATTCCCTTGATAGCTGCTATAGTCCAACCAATTGTCGATTTGAATTCTCTAAGAATTCTCAAAATCTTCTCCTCATCGCTACCTGAAAGGTCAGATGTAATAATAACAGGAAAAGTAGATGCATCGCCTAAAAATGCATACCTCAAATGTTCAGGTAAAGGCTTAAGCTCAAGAGTAGGAGCTTCCTCAATAGATGGCTTGAGGCGCTTTGGAGAACTTTTCAGCTCCTCCAATCCAAGAGATTCAAAAGGCATATCCATCTTTCGCTTCCAGGGAGAAGCATTCAAATATTACAAGTGCTCTTCACCTTCATCATCTTCACTATCGGAATTCCCTAACAAAGGCTTTTTCTAAGGCATTGAACCTTAGCAATCGATCGAGTTCAGAATTGACCACGGAATCAACCATCTTCACCTTAAAACACTCCTCATTTTTTGTAGGGAATTTCATGGCATTGAACACATTAAAAGTTACATCCTGGTCCATCACTCGCATGATAAGCTCACCTTTCTGCACATCTATCAAGGTTCGGCCAGTAGCCAAGAAAGGACTTCCCAAGATTATGGGAATCTTCTTATCCTCCTTGAAATCAAGAATTACAAAATCAGCAGGGAAGATGAGTTTATTCACCTTGACCAAGACATCCTCCACAATACCTCGCGGATATGTAATAGAACGATCGACCAATTGCAAAGTCATATAAGTAGGCTTTGGATCCGGCAAGTCCAACTTCTTGAAGATTGACAAAGGCATCAAATTAATGCTAGCTCCCAAGTCACATAAATACTTGTCAAAAGACACATTTCCAATTATACAAGGAATATTGAAACTTCCAGGATCTTTAAGCTTCGGAGGCAATTTCTGTTGCAGTACCGCACTGCATTCCTCCGTGAGAGCAATGGTCTCCAAGTCATCAAGCTTCACTTTCCTAGAGAGAATACCTTTTATGAAATTTGCGTAACTAATCATTTATTCCAGAGCTTCAGCGAAAGGTATGTTGATGTGAAGTTTCTTGAACACCTCCAGAAACTTCATAAACTGCTTATCTAGCTTTTTCTTTTGCAGCCTCTTAGGGAAATGAGGTGCAGGATAGATCTGTTTCTCCCCTGTATTACCCTTAAGAGGAGTGTGCTCAATAGTAGCCTTCCTTGGTTCCACTTCTGCTTCCTTCTGCACTTCTTCTTCTTTAGCCTCAACTTCAGAATCTGGAGTCTTAGCTTTTTCAGGATTTGCTACCTTGCCAGACCTTAGTGTAATTACCTTAACATGCTCCTTAGCTTCGTTCTTGCCTGGAACTTCAGTATCGCTCGGAAGTGTGCCAGGTTGACGATTCATTAATGCATTAGCAATTTGCCCAATCTGATTCTCCAAGGTCTTGATAGAAACCGCTTGGCTCTTGTACATGAGCCTTAACTCCTCCAATTCAGCTTTTTCATTAGCTTGCGGTAACTGCTGAAGTTGAAGTTATTGCCTACTGCTTTGTTGTGTATGGCTGATAAGATTGTTACACCGCATTCTGATTGTTACTCCAGCTGAAGTTAGGATGATTGTGGTTATTTGGATGATAAGTGGCTGGAGCTTGCTGCTGTGATCTCTGAAAGCTGCTCACAAATTGAGCTGATTCGCTAGAAATAGCATATTGCTCAGTTTCATGTGCCCCCACACAAAGTATCACACACACACTAGTGATTTGATTAACTCCATAATTAGCCAAAGATTCCACTTTCATCATCAAAGCTTGAAGTTGAGCAGCTATAGCAGTAGTTGTATCCACTTCCACAATTCCTGCTACTTTGCCTTGTAACCTTCTTTGTGTAGGATTCTGGTATTCATTAGCTGACATTAGCTCAATCAACTCGTAAGCTTCATTATAGCTTTTGGCCCATAAGGCTCCACCAGTCGCTGCATCGAGCATATGTCTAGATTGTGAGCCTAAACCATTGTAGAAATAGTTTATAATCATCCAATCAGGCATGTCATGCTGTGGGCACTTCCTTAGCATCTCCTTGTATCGCCCAAGCCTCACATAGAGATTCTCCAGTTTGTTGCACAAACTGAGTAAGAGCAAACCTGATTGCAGCAATCTTCGCCATAGGAAAGAATTTTGTGAGAAACTTTTGAGCAAGATCATCCCATCTGGTGATAGACCCTGGTGGTAGAGAATGTAACCGGCACTTTTCTTTATCCCTTAGGGAAAATGGAAAGAGTCGCAGCTTGATAGCATCTTCAGTCACACTATTGAATTTGAAAGTATTACAGATCTCTATGAAATCCCTGATGTGCATGTTGGGGTCTTCTGTAAGAGAGCCCCCAAACTGAACTGAGTTTTGTATCATCTGAATCATGCTCGACTTGATCTCAAAAGTGTTAGCCGAGATGGTTGGTCTGATGATGCTTGACTAAATATCATTGATCTTAGGCTGAAAATAGTCCATCAAAACCTTAGAAATTTCTGATTGATCTCCCATCACTACTAAAGCTGGTTCCTCGACTTTTTCTTCTTCTTTTTCTTCTTTTTCTTCTTCTTCTTCTACTTTCTCTTCGTCCTCAAAAAATTCCCTTCGAATCACTACAGTTTCCTCATCGGATTGATCCAGAGTTCTCTTACGAGTCCGCGAATGCGTATGCATACACGCTCGCTAGAGTACCTGAAACACGACAAGGAAAAGAGTAGGTAAGTAACAATGTCCGATTCAATGAACTTTAACGATCACTGATGAAAAACACATAAACTAAAAGTTAACACCGAATCCCGGCAGCGGCGCCAAAAACTTGTTAGTCGATAAACACGCGCTAATAATTCACGCAAGTAAATGCGATTGCAAGTAATATAGAATTATTTCTAGTTCGTTCCCACAGGGACTGGTTTAGGTTAACTTTATGATTTATGCACTTATGCAACAATGATATGGCTATTATTCAATGCTAAGACGAATAACAATTTGGGTTTTGATTATACTACGACTACCATTGAGAATTATACTAAATAACATAAACTAAGAGATTAAAAAGAGTTGAATGATATATGACACAAATATGGGATTCTAACTTCATTAAATACTTCATTCAATAGCCTTTTCGTTCTTAACCTTAGCATGTAATGGTGATGACACTAATCAAACAACACGAAACTGCTAAACGCCAACTTTCGTTGCACGAATAACATATTGCCAGACACCCACAAAAGAGATAGAAGTTGAACATACACCAATTATATTGAGACCCTATATGTCTATAGAATTTGACAACATAATGGCTTAATGCACAAGTTATCTATCGTGATTACATAGGGCAAGTAAGATGGTTAAAATTACCTACGATGTAATATCCGGGATATATCGTGTAATTATTTTTGCTATTATATAATTATTATGTGTGTTCAGTATCTATTCGATGATCTAATTGTTAAGTGTTATCTGTACTTGAATATTCAAAAATAATATTAATTGAGTATTTTAATTTTTATATGTCCAAAATAAAATATAGATAATTGTCATATCTTCCTAATTATTTTTATGTTGGTTTATGGATTTATAAGAATCATATGAAATTTTTAAAATCTTTTTCCGGGTAATTAAAATCTATTTTATAAAAACGGGAACCAACCGACATCAACCGTTGTTACGTTTTTGGAACCCGAAACTCTTTCGAGAACTCCTTCCTAACCTAATTGTAATATTCTGAGTATATTCCATGTTTCGACTTTTTCGATCCGGCTTACGTTTTGTCCTGCGCGGGTCCCGGCGCAACATTTTCGATACAATATTCGTTTCGGTAAATCAATAAAACCCGTATTTTCGATAAACGGGAGCTTTTTATTAAACTATCCCAATTATCACTTCGTAATACGTGTAACCAGGCGCTGAGACCAAGATCGCAGTACAAATTGTACTGATTTGGATAATTATCCCGAAAACCGATACCGTTTGGATCAGTTTTTACAAATAAACGTACCGTTTTATATCGGGAATGATCCAACGGGATACTAATTTTCCGTAATTATAAATAGCCTTTTACCGTATTTTATTTCGTATCAAAATCATTTGCAGACAGATAATTATATAATTTTCAGAGAAAAGCCCTAATTACATAAACTGTTCTAAGAATCAAACAGCAAAACGAAGGCGTTACCGATCTCTGTTTTCAAAGCTTGAGTAACCAAAACGAAGGATTTGAGGTGTTCTATCAGATTCTGAGCTTTGTTTCACTGCAGAAATCAAGGTTATTTTTCTAAAAATTTATTTATTTTCGAATTTATTTTATTAAAAATATGAATTTTTGTTCGGATGATTGTTTGTATGATTTGATGATTGCATGTTGTAGAGCTTGTTTTCCTGATGATTTTCATATGTCATACGTCTGATTTGGAGTTCAATAACATGCTCAAAAGTGGGTTTAATTTTCGAATTTCAAAATTAGGGTTTATAACCCGTATGAATGTTCTTAATTGAAATTTGGGGGTTTCTTATTCTGTGATAGATTGATATTGTGTTATAGTGGGTTGTGTTCTCTGTGAAATTTGCAATCTAGTCGTATAAGTTTCATGAACCAACGAGGTCTGTAGAGAAGGGAGTTGTATTTTGAAGTTTTCCGATGTTCGCCGGAAACTAGAAAACTTCACGGCCAAATTCCGGCCAACTCAGGGATTGTTAGGTTGTTTTGATTGCATGATTGTATTCCTGGTAATTTGTAGATGTGATCTGGAGCTTGTGGAGCTTGTGGTAAGGTGAGGAGGTCGGAATCGTGTTCTCCGGCGAACGCGACTGTTTTCCGGCGACGGGGTGTAAAATTGCAGTTTGGTCCCTGGACTTTCGGGGACGATACAGTTAGGTCCCTGAAGTTTCCAGACTTTACAAATTTAGGATTCCTGTTTATAAAATGTTTAAAAATCATATTTCCTATTTATTTTTATTATAAAAATTCGTTTTTAATTTTTGAAAATTCTAAAAATTATTATTTTAATTCTGAAAATTATTTTTAATTCACAAATAAATCTAAATTAATTAGTTAATTAATTTCAGTTAATTTATAATTGATTAATTGGTCAATTAATTCGAAAATTAATTGATTAATTGATTTAATTAATTATTAATTGATTTTAATTAGTTATTTAATTAGATTTAATTATTTAAAAATGATTTAAAAATTCTGAAAAATAGTTTCGAGCTTTAAAATATTATTCTAAATTATTTCCAAGGCTCGATAATTATTCTAAAATTATTTCGGAGCCAGAATGGGCCAACCGAACCCTGTTTATTAACCCCAAATTGATCCAACGACCCGTTTTAATTCCGAAAAATGTTTTAAAAATCATTTTAAATACCAGAAAGCCTATTTATGACCTGAGACTTCTTTATAAATAATATATCATTGATTACGTGATGTAATATGTGCTACATGTGATTTGTTAATTGACTATCGGTCTATATATTGTGTTTACTTGATTATTGCATAACTTTCAATCCGTTAATCGGATTTGGGTAAAACGAAGGATAGATAGAAGTATGTGTTGAATAGAATTCCATGAGTAAATTATTGATAGATGCTTATGATATGTGAGCAGAAGAGGCAAGACGTAGGAAAGGGAAACAGGTAGTTGAGGAGTAAAACGGTTGTGATTGGAAGCGAGTGCAGTGTAGTAAGCTAATACCAGGCAAGTGTTCTGAACTTTCTCGAGATATTGTAGTAATTGATAATCCTGTGATATTGCAAGTGCTTTGAAGCACAGAAACCTAAATCCTGATTTCAGTTATTGTCCTTGAGCCGTGAATCATATTCTTTCTAATCCATTGATTATTGTATACCCAAACAATAACCACAAATCTACGATATTACTCTACAAATACATACAAACTAAATACCAAACACTGAAATGAACTATTATATACTCAACCCATGGTATCTTATACTTTGAAAGATCGAATCCTTGAAACCTTGAAACGTTGATTCCTTTGTTATCCAATTCTTTCATTACCCAGCATCCAAGCTTTTAAATTGCCTTATTGATCCTTACAAGGATTGAAACCCTTTCATTGTTAAACATTTATTGTTGTTAATGATTTCGGTTATTGTTTACTATTGCATATTCTGTTATTATGTTAGAATTGGATTGTTTTTAAAAAATTGTGGACCAGATTCGTGGTCAGACCATATAATGGTCAAGTTAGGCCAATGTGTGCCTTGGATCCAGTAGTTAGAGCAATGCTGTGTGCCTTACTCGGGGTTAGTGCGTGACTGATCAGCAGCCTAACCTTGGTTTTTAAATTAAAAGTATAATATCCAATTCTAAATCATAATCCATTGTTCACTTGATATCATAAACATATTCACCTGATGATCATTATTCTCAGGTTTATCATTGTGACTTGCTGAGCTAGTTAGCTCATTCGTGCGATGTTGTTTATATTCTTTCCAGTTAAAAAGGAACCAATTGGTAAAGAGGATCCCCAGTCCAGCGCGAGAGCTAGGGGTTCAGGTTGAGAAAGCTGAGCTAGTAGGCTTCTTTTGGAATAATTTAAGTTTGTAAAAGTTTGTAATAATGTTTAATACTCAGTTTGAATTTGAAATAGTTGGGATTTGAACGGTTTGTAATATATTAGTGTGTTTGGCTTGTGTGCATACTTTAACCTGTTGCGGTCCGTGGTGATTGGTAAGTAGGGTCATTGCATATATTATTATCTTTATTATTGTTATAAGCAGGTTATAATTAAGGTGTGTGTGTGGACCCCAAACTTCTGACCCGGGTTTGGAGGGCGCCACATGTTTGGTATCAGAGCCACAGGTTATAAGTCACTGACACAAGCTTAGGTTGACGGGAATGGGTAGAGGGATAGGATTAGAAGTAAGGTATAGGATGATAGAACGTCGAGAGGTTGAGTGTTATGGTATAATCGGTATTAGTATAGTTTGCGTCGTGGTACGAGATTCTTATATTACGATATGATTTCAGATAGCAGAGATGGCCGACTCTTTTATTCCCGTATCAGCTGATCACTCAGAGCCTTCAGTTGGAGCACCAGCATCGGATCCACGTCCTGTTATTCCACTAGCATTGGCTATTCTACCTCCACCGGTGTTGCAGCCCGTACCATTGCAGGCTATTCCACCTCCAGGCATGAGGCCACCTGTCAGAGGACCCCCACCAGCTGAGTCAGATTCCACTGGGCATTCAGTAGCGAGTGCCCCATTCCAGTCTACATTGCCCCTAGTTCCTTATTACCGGTATGAGGCTCTTCTATTGGAGCGTGATTCCTTGTTGGCTCAGATTAGAGAGTTACAGCATATCATTAGGACTACAGATGTTGATCGTGGTGTGAGGGAGCTTCGAGAGGAGATTCATGTGACACGGAGGGTTCTTGAGGCTAGGCTACATAGAGCTACACTACCTGGAAGAGGCCCTGATACGCTGGGCTGGGCTACTGAGGTGATGGAGGACTTTGAGAGGCTGGCAGGACCAGAGTTTCCTTGGAGCTGAGTTAGAGATTTTGAGATGGAGATGCTGAGCAGTGTTGTTATGGTTATGTAGTATGGACAGTAGTGTGTAGTGTGTATCAGTAGACTTTTGAGTTGTATTTATAGACTAGCGATGCTGACTAGTGAGTAGGTTGTTGTACCCTTTTTGCTTTTACTTTTGAAGCGTCTTTACGCTTGTACTACCTAAAACTTTTGATCTATATATCAGTACCTTTTCTTTTCCAACACTGTCATTTATTTTATTGCACCTGTTTTACTTTACCTTATTTATTGCACCAGTATATCCTGTGATACCATGTACCCTGTTTTCCACAACTGTTTATATTCTGTAAAGAAGCATGCAATTTACTTAGTTACAACTGTTTTCAAAAAAAGAGATATTTCTATTTCATAAAACTTTTCTTTTATACAAAGATTTGATTCAAAAGCTAAATAAATTGATTGATTCTTTACAGAAAATGCCTCCCAGAAGAAATACCCGCACCAACACCCAGAATGAAGAAACCAACAACAACAACAATAACAACCAAAATGATATAAACCAGAATGTGAACCCAGGACCCATGGACCCAGCAATAGCCCAGATTCTTCAAATCTTGGCCCAACAAACAGTTCACCTGGCACAATAACAGCAGAGACAGACCAATCCCCAAGTAACTTTCAAAACTTTTCAGGCAGTAAACCCACCAGAATTCAAGGGTTCCTTAGAGCCAATTGAAGCAAATGTAGGGTTAAAGGAAATAGAGAAGTCTTTTGCCTTGGTAAAAGTGAAAGAGGAGCAGAAGGTTAAATTTGCAAGTTACTATCTGAAGAATGAGGCCACCTATTGGTGGGAAATAGTGAAAACATTGGAAAGCACAGATGTTATTACTTGGGAAAGGTTTAAGGAGTTGTTTTTAGAAAAGTATTTTCCTCAGTTTGTTCAGGATCAAATGGAGCTGAAGTTTTTAAAATTAAAGCAAGGGAACATGTCGGTAACAGATTATGAGGGGAAGTTTGAGGAATTGTTAAGGTATGTGCCGTCGTATGTTGATACTGATAGAAAGAAAGCTAAGAGATTCCAGCAAGGCTTGAAGCCATGGATCAGAGGGAAGGTAGCTATTTTTGAATTGGATACCTATGCCGGGGTTCTACAGAAAGCTATGATCGCAGAGGCAGAGAGTGAGATGTTCCAGAAAGAAAAGGAAAGCAAGAAAAGGAAAGTTGAGGGAAGTGAGGGTCAGTCACAAATAGGGAAGTTTCCAAATTTTAAGAAGGGCAAGTTTCAGCCAGGGAGAAATTTTAATTTCAGGAGACAAAATGTAGGAGACGGAGGCCAGGGCAATCGTTCAGCTAATGTGAATCAGCCGAATCAGTTGAGATTAACTTTTTTAGATTGTCAAGTATGTGGAAAGAAGCATGGAGGAGTTTGTAACAAGTTGAATGTGGTATGTTTTAAATGCAACCAGAAAGGGCACTACTCGAGGGAGTGCCGAAATCAGCCAGCAAGAGAGCCAACAAATAAGGATTAGCCTATCTGGAATCCAGCAGTGAAGGTTCCAGCCATTGGATTTATATGCTTTAAATGTGGGAAGCCAGGACATATGGCCAGGGATTGCAAGACACCAGCCCCAGTCAGTAATGCATTAAGGATTATGGGATCTACCCCAACAGTGAATGAGACTCCGAGGGTTAGAGTTTTTGACATGTCGGTGAAGGATGCGGTCCAGGATACGGATGTCGTGGTAGGTACGCTTAATGTGAACTCTTTATGTGCCAAAGTGTTAATAGATTCGGGAGCAACTCGATCGTTTGTTTCACAAGATTTTGTTAGTAAGTTAAATTGTCCAGTTGGGTATTTAAATGAAATAATGACTGTGAAATTAGCAAATCAAGAACGTGTAACTGTTAACCAAGTTTGTGGGAATTGTGAGATTGAGATTTCTGGTAGTAAGTTTTGTGTAGATTTGATACCGTTTAAGTTAGGAGAATTTGACGTTATATTAGGAATGGATTGGTTATCTAAGCATGATGCTCAGTTAGATTGTTGAAATAAGAAAGTAATGGTGAAAACGCCAGACGAAAGAATAGTAACGTTCAAGGGACAGAAGCAGGTAAAGAAGTTCTTAACGATGATTCAAGCCAAGAAGTTACTACGACAAGGATGTGAGCATTTCATAGCATATGTGATCGACAGAAGTCAGAAGCCAGCAAAACTTGAAGATATTCCAGTTGTAAATGAATTTCCAGACGTATTTCCTGACGAGTTACCAGGACTTCCTCCAGATAGAGAAATTGAATTTGCAATTGACTTAGCACCTGGAACCGAATTAGTATGCAAGGCCCCGTATAGAATGGCGCCCGTTGAGATGAAAGAGTTAGCAAAGCAATTGCAAGAGTTGTTAGAGAAAGGAGTAATTAGACCCAGCGTATCCCCGTGGGGTGCACCGGTATTATTTGTTAAGAAGAAAGATGGAAGCATGAGACTGTGCATCGACTATAGGGAGCTCAATAAGTTGACGATCAAGAATAAGTATCCGTTACCCAGAATTGATGATTTGTTTGACCAATTGAAGGGAGCCAAGTATTTCTCCAAAATCGATTTAAGATCGGGATATCATCAACTAAAGATCAAACCAGAAGATATACCAAAGACAGCTTTCAGAACAAGGTATGGGCATTACGAGTTTTTAGAGATGTCTTTTGGATTGACCAACGCCCCAGCAGCGTTAATGGACCTGATGAACAGAATTTTCAAAGAATATTTGGACAAGTTCGTTATAGTATTTATAGACGATATTTTGATCTATTCAAAGACGGAGGAGGATCATGCGGAACATTTAAGGACAACTTTGGAGATTTTAAGGAAAAAGAAGTTATATGCTAAATTGTCGAAGTGTGAGTTTTGGCTACAGGAAGTTTAGTTCTTAGGACACATAGTCAGTAACGAAGGGATCAAAGTGGACCCGACAAAGATCGAGGCAATTATGAATTGGGAAAGACCGAGAACACCCACTGAGGTAAGAAGTTTCTTGGGATTGGCAGGATATTATCGACGATTCGTTCAGAATTATTCAAGAATTGCAACACCATTGACAAAGCTTACACGAAAGAATGAAAAGTTTATATGGAATGACAAGTGCGAAGAAAGTTTTCAGGAATTGAAGCGGAGATTAATCACAACACCTGTTTTGTCACTTCCAGACGACCAAGGGAATTTCGTAATTTATAGCGATGCTTCCTACAAAGGATTAGGATGTGTTCTTATGCAGCATGACAAGGTGATTGCGTATGCGTCAAGGAAATTGAAACCACACGAACAGAAGTACCCTACTCATGATTTGGAGTTAGCAGCTATAGTTTTCGCTTTGAAGATTTGGAGACATTATTTGTATGGAGAAAAGTGTGAAATTTTCATGGATCACAAAAGTTTGAAATATATATTTACCCAGAAGGAACTTAATATGAGACAAAGGAGATGGTTAGAATTGATCAAAGATTATGATTGCTCGATTAATTATCATCCCGATAAGGAGAACGTTGTAGCAGATGCGTTAAGTCGGAAGGAAAAGTTAAATGTATTATCCGTACCTGAAGAGATATATAAAGAATTTCAAAAATTGAAATTGGAGATTAGAATTTGCAAGCCTGAGGAAGCAAAAGTGTACAGTATGATTTTCCAACCGGAGTTATTGGAGAAAATAAAGAAATGCCAGAAAGAGGTAATGTATCAAGATATAAATAGTTTGGTAGGTGAGGAATTATGCACGCAACAAGATGATCAAGGTATTCTTAGGTTTTCTTCAAGAATTTGGATTCCACCAGTAACGGAGCTGAAAAATGAAATTTTACAAGAAGCACATAGTTCAAGATATTCCATCCATCCAGGGAGTACCAAAATGTACAGAGATTTAAAGAAGAATTATTGGTGGCCAAATATGAAGAGGGAAATTGCGGAATGGGTTAACAAATGTTATACCTGTCAGAAAGTTAAAGCGGAGCATCAGAGACCAAGCGGATTGCTACAGCCATTGGAGATTCCAGAGTGGAAGTGGGAACATATTGCCATGGATTTCATAGTTGGATTACCAAGGACAAGGGCTAATCATGATGCCATTTGGGTTATAGTAGATAGACTTACCAAGTCAGCTCATTTTATGCCTATAAATGAAAGATTTTCGCTCGATAAGTTAGTTCATATGTACTTGAAAGAGATCGTAGTTCGTCATGGAGTTCCAGTGTCTATTGTATCTGATCAAGATCCAAGATTTAATTCAAGATTTTGGAAGAGTTTTCAAGAATGTTTGGGAACAAGATTGAATATGAGTACGGTCTATCACCCCCAAACGGATGGTCAAAGTGAAAGAACGATCCAGACAATCGAGGACATGCTACGTGTTTGTGCTATTGATTTCAAAGGAAGTTGGGACGAGCATTTACCCTAGTAGAGTTTGCTTATAACAACAGTTATCACGCCAGTATTGGGATGCCACCTTATGAAGCCCTTTATGGACGCAAATGTAGATTTCCAGTATATTGGGACGAAGTAGGAGAACGCAAAATACTCGAACCTGAATTGGTGCAACAGATAAAGGAAGTTGTTGAAATTATCCAGAAAAGATTAATAGCTGCACAAGATCGTCAAAGGAAATATGCGGACCAGTCAAGAAAAGACATGGAATTTGAAGAAGGAAGCTTGGTATTATTGAAAGTATCACCGTGGAAAGGACTAACGAGGTTTGGGAAGAAATGGAAGCTAAACCCAAGATATGTCGGACCTTTTGAAATCCTAAAGTGTATTGGCAAAGTAGCTTACGAGTTGGCGTTACCTCCGCACATGGAGCACATTCACAATGTTTTTCACATATCAATGCTTAAGAAATATAATCCAGACTCCAGGCATATAATAGAATATGAGCCAATAGAACTTCAAACAGATTTATCATATGTAGAGAGTCCAATAGAGATTCTAGAGGAAAGGGAGAAAGTATTAAGAAATAAAGTGATAAAGTTAGTAAGAGTATTGTGGAGAAACCCAAAGGTTGAAGAGTCAACCTGGGAGTTAGAAAGTGATATGAGAGAAAAATACCCTCATTTGTTTTCTTAGAGATTCTGAGGACAGAATCCTTTTAAGGGGGGAAGGATGTAATATCCGGGATATATCGTGTAATTATTTTTGCTATTATATAATTATTATGTGTGTTCAGTATCTATTCTATGAGCTAATTGTTAAGTGTTATCTGTACTTGAATATTCAAAAATAATATTAATTGAGTATTTTAATTTTTATATGTCCAAAATAAAATATAGATAATTGTCATATCTTCCTAATTATTTTTATGTTGGTTTATGGATTTATAAGAATCATATGAAATTTCTAAAATCTTTTTCCGGGTAATTAAAATCTATTTTATAAAAACGGGAACCAACCGACGTCAACCGTTGTTACGTTTTTGGAACCCGAAACTCTTTCGAGAACTCCTTCCTAACCTAATTGTAATATTCAGAGCATATTCCATGTTTCGACTTTTTCGATCCGGCTTACGGTTCGTTTCGGTAAATCAATAAAACCCGTATTTTCGATAAACGGGAGCTTTTTATTAAACTATCCCAATTATCACTTCGTAATACGTGTAACCAGGCGCTGAGACCAAGACCGCAGTACAAATTGTACTGATTTGGATAATTATCCCGAAAACCGATACCGTTTGGATCAGTTTTTACAAATAAATGTACCGTTTTATATCGGGAATGATCCAACGGGATACTAATTTTTCGTAATTATAAATAGCCTTTTACCGTATTTTATTTCGTATCAAAATCATTTGCAGACAGATAATTATATAATTTTCAGAGAAAAGCCCTAATTACATAAACTGTTCTAAGAATCAAACAGCAAAACGAAGGCGTTACCGATCTCTGTTTTCAAAGCTTGAGTAACCAAAACGAAGGATTTGAGGTGTTCTATCAGATTCTGAGCTTTGTTTCACTGCAGAAATCAAGGTTATTTTTCTAAAAATTTATTTATTTTCGAATTTATTTTATTAAAAATATGAATTTTTGTTCGGATGATTGTTTGTATGATTTGATGATTGCATGTTGTAGAGCTTATTTTCCTGATGATTTTCATATGTCATACATCTGATTTGGAGTTCAATAACATGCTCAAAAGTGGGTTTAATTTTTGAATTTCAAAATTAGGGTTTATAACCCGTATGAATGTTCTTAATTGAAATTTGGGGGTTTCTTATTCTGTGATAGATTGATGTTGTGTTATAGTGGGTTGTGTTCTCTGTGAAATTTGCAATCTAGTCGTATAAGTTTCATGAACCAACGAGGTCTGTAGAGAAGGGAGTTGTGTTTTGAAGTTTTCCGATGTTCGCCGGAAACTGGAAAACTTCACGGCCAAATTCCGGCCAACTCAGGGATTGTTAGGTTGTTTTGATTGCATGATTGTATTCCTGGTAATTTGTAGATGTGATCTGGAGCTTGTGGTAAGGTGAGGAGGTCGGAATCGTATTCTCCGGCGAACCCGACTGTTTTCCGGCGACGGGGTGTAAAATTGCAGTTTGGTCCCTGAAGTTTTGGGGACGATACAGTTAGGTCCCTGAAGTTTCCAGACTTTGCAAATTTAGGATTCCTGTTTATAAAATGTTTAAAAATCATATTTCCTATTTATTTTTATTATAAAAATTCGTTTTTAATTTTTGAAAATTCTAAAAATTATTATTTTAATTCTGAAAATTATTTTTAATTCACAAATAAATCTAAATTAATTAGTTAATTAATTTCAGTTAATTTATAATTGATTAATTGGTCAATTAATTCGAAAATTAATTGATTAATTGATTTAATTAATTATTAATTGATTTTAATTAGTTATTTAATTAGATTTAATTATTTAAAAATGATTTAAAAATTCTGAAAAATAGTTTCGAGCTTTAAAATATTATTCTAAATTATTTCCAAGGCTAGATAATTATTCTAAAATTATTTCAGAGCCAGAATGGGCCAACCGAACCCTGTTTATTAACCCGAAATTGATCCAACGACCCGTTTTAATTCCGAAAAATGTTTTAAAAATCATTTTAAATACCAGAAAGCCTATTTATGACCCGGGACTTCTTTATAAATAATATATCATTGATTACGTGATGTATTATGTGCTACATGTGACTTGTTAATTGACTATCGGTCTATATATTCGGTGTTTACTTGATTATTGCATAACTTTCAATCCGTTAATCAGATTTGGGTAAAACGAAGGGTAGATAGAAGTATGTGTTGAATAGAATTCCATGAGTAAATTATTGATAGATGCTTATGATATGTGAGCAGAAGAGGCAAGACGTAGGAAAGGGAAACATGTAGTTGAGGAGTAAAACGGTTGTGATTGGAAGCGAGTGCAGTGTAGTAAGCTAATACCAGGCAAGTGTTCTGAACTTTCTCAAAATATTGTAGTACTTGATAATCCTGTGATATTGCAAGTGCTTTGAAGCACAGAAACCTAAATCCTGATTTCAGTTATTGTCCTTGAGCCGTGAATCATATTCTTTCTAATCCATTGATTATTGTATACCCAAATAAGAACCACAAATCTACGATATTACTCTACAAAATACATACAAACTAAATACCAAACACTGAAATGAACTATTATATACTCAACCCATGGTATCTTATACTTTGAAAGATCGAATCCTTGAAACCTTGAAACGTTGATTCCTTTGTTATCCAATTCTTTCATTACCCAGCATCCAAGCTTTTAAATTGCCTTATTGATCCTTACAAGGATTGAAACCCTTTCATTGTTAAACATTTATTGTTGTTAATGATTTCGGTTATTGTTTACTATTGCATATTCTGTTATTATGTTAGAATTGGATTGTTTTTATAAAATTGTGGACCAGATTCGTGGTCAGACCATATAATGGTCAAGTTAGGCCAATGTGTGCCTTGGATCCAGTAGTTAGAGTAATGCTGTGTGCCTTGCTCGGGGTTAGTGCGTGACTGATCAGCAGCCTAACCTTGGTTTTTAAATTAAAAGTATAATATCCAATTCTAAATCATAATCCATTGTTCACTTGATATCATAAACATATTCACCTGATGATCATTATTCTCAGTTTTGTCATTGTGACTTGCTGAGCTAGTTAGCTCATTCGTGCGATGTTATTTATATTCTTTCCAGTTAAAAAGGAACCAGTTGGTAAAGCGGATCCCCAGTCCAGCGCGAGAGCTAGGGGTTCAGGTTGAGAAAGCTGAGCTAGTAGGCTTCTTTTGGAATAATTTAAGTTTGTAAAAGTTTGTAATAATGTTTAATACTCAGTTTGAATTTGAAATAGTTGGGATTTGAACGGTTTGTAATATATTAGTGTATTTGGCTTGTGTGCATACTTTAACCTGTTGCGGTCCGTGGTGATTGGTAAGTAGGGTCATTGTATATATTATTATTATCTTTATTATTGTTATAAGCAGGTTATAATTAAGGTGTGTGTGGACCCCAAACTTCTGACCCGGGTTTGGAGGGCGCCACATACGAATCATGCATAATAGTTACACATGAACCTATGCTAGCATGGCAAGTTCTAAATCCTTAAATTCACTGTCGCTTCATTAAAGATTAACACGCTATATTATAAGTTCGTGACGCTCATAAGACGAATAAGCACAACCAATACTAGGTTATCATACAATCACCACACACTAAGGCATTAAAACAAATTAACTAAAGAAATCCATAAATAAATCCACCAGAACCCCACGATAACGATTAGCCGATAATCAGACTCATCATCAATGTGGGTTCCGATGAAAGCATGGTATAATAAATGTAGTCTTTATACTGAATAAATAATAAACCAAGTACGAAACAAGAGTATAGGTTCACAAATTAGAAAACTGGCATCCAAAGTTACAACTTAGAACAAAGAATCACAAGTATAAACTAGGTATTCTTCGCCTTTGTTGAATTGTGCTAAAACGGTCTTTTTACGCCTTCTCCTTGGGCGCAGGTGCACACTTTGACAGCACGGACGCGTGCTTTGACAGCACGGGCGCGCTGGCCTTTTGGAGAAAATTCCATTTTCTTCTTTTTTTGATGCAATGAGTTGGTCTTCACGAGCTTTATTCCTTGGACACTATCCTAACACCATATTAGCATCAAATCAATGCTAATTCACCTAAATTCTAGATTAACGCCTGAAATGCAAAAATACTAGAAAACACATTAAAACACCAACAACTTGAGTACAATAACACCAATTCAAAGCTTAATGGAGCGTTATAAAGTGTAATAAATGCCACTCAACAACTATTTGTATTGTTATCTTATACACTTGTTTAACGTTTGATCAATGTCTTTAGCTTATGATCCCTGCTTACTCTCGATTTGGTCACTTTCTTTGAATTCTTGAATTGGACTTAAGAATGACTTTCGACTTGAAATAGTCCAAACGATTTCACTTATCGGTAATGTTAAAACTGAATTTAGATAAACTTTCCCGTATTCTAACATAAAGCTTTTCCAAATGAATTCCTTGAAGATTGGATAGAGACGTAAGAGACTAGTGGGACTAGTCCAGTCATATAAGAGGCTAGCGGGGCTAGTCCAATATAAGCCTGAAATAATACCATAGGTACCTTAATGACCGGATGGAGGTTAGTACGGGCTGATCACCCGTATTTACATTTAAAATATGGATATTCCAATCGAGGGTTCTTTAATATTTTATAAAAGAAGAAATGTATATCTTTGATAAAGCAATTTGCTTAATTTAATTGAAATAATACATAATGAGTAGTATCTTCTTTAAAGTTATGAAACTTGGTTGAAAACCCTGTCACTTTACTTTGTTATTGATTCTCAAAACTGGAATGATTGCTTTCTTTGAAATGAGAAACTCCCTGAGAACCCCGTTATTGAATGTGATGAATGTCGAATTTCTCTCAAACTTTAAAATCCTGAAAGCCCGGGACCTTTTTTCATTGCCTTTACCTAGCCGTTAAAAGAATGATGCAACCTAGCTTAGTTTTATTCAGAAATAGAATGCTTCAATTAATGTTGATTATGTTGATATCTAGATTTGCTTATATCGTTATTTGTTGAGCGTCTTTGCTCATTTATTTTCTTTGATCTAACCATGGCAGTTAACCAAGAAGATGGCCAGACTTAGGCGCACCGCTCGCAAGAGCGTTCCTGGCGGTCCCTATCGTGTTGTGGGATTTCAGATGCTAGAGCAGTTAGATGCTGTGTGAGCAAGCGATAACAAGTTGGTGGGAAGAATATTAGCTGAATCAGATACTTTTGGGTTATCTTTCGCTTCCAAATCTGAATCGAATAATTTGAATTGATTCATATTTTTGGTTGTAATAATAATATACTCTAGTTGGTAGTTGTAATCTTGTCTCATACTTAATCCTATTTAGATCCTGTTAGTTTCGGGGTTTATCATATTTTATTATTATTATTATGTTAGTTTATTGGTGTTGTGGGTCCTCACTATTAACCCCGAGTTTGACGGTGTCACAAGAACAACAAAAAATAACTTTCTAGGACTAGTTCGGAAAACTTCCGGGGACTGGTTAATCAATATGGTAGAATAAGTGTGGCTGGGTCTTAGAACACAAAGTAAATATACAAATTAAAGCAAGTTTGTGTTAGGGCAAAAACACGCGCTAATATTACACACAAGTATACGCGTTCGCAAGTAATATAGAATTATTTCTAGTTCGTTCCCACCGAGACTCTTTTAAGTTAACTTTAATGTATACACTTATGCAACAATGGTATTGTTATTATTCAATGCTAAGATGATAACAAGTTAAGATTGTTTATAACTACGAGATTATACTAACTAATATTAACTAAGAGAATTAAGGTTGAATTATTTATATAACACAAATATGGGATTCCAACTTCATTAAATACTTCATTCAATAGCCTTTTTGATCTTAACCTTAGCATGCAATGGTGACGACACTAATCAGATAACACGAAACTAGTAAACGCCAACTTTCATTGTATGAATACCCTACTACCAGGCATCCACAAAAGAGATAGAAGCTGAATAGACACCAATTACATTGAGACCCTATATCTCTATAGAATTTGACAATATAACGGTTTAATGTGCAAGTTATCTATCATGATTACATAGGGAAAGTAAGATGGTTAAAATTACCTACGAATGATGCATATCAAATGCATGAACCTATGCTAGCATGGCAAGTTCTAAACCCCTATATTCACTTTCGCTTCAATAGAGATTAACACGATATCTTATAAGTTCGCGACGCTCATAAGACAAATAAACATAACCAATACTAGGATATCATACAATCACCACACACTAAGGTATCGAAATAAATTAACTATTGAAATCCATAAGTAATCCGTTAGAACCCCACGATAACGATTAGCCCATAACCGAACTCATCATCACCGTGGGTTCCGATGAAAGCATGGTATAATAAACTAATTCTTTATATACTGAATAATAATCAAAGTACGTTAAACAAGAGTAATAGGTTCAACAAACAAGAAAACTAGCATCCAAGATTACAACTCAATTAAAGAATCACAAGTATAAACAAGCTTTTCTTCTCCTTTATTGTATTTGTGCTTCTAGGTCTTCTCGCTGTCTTCTCCTTAGTCTCCGTTATGAAAAACGTCTTTATGATGTCTTTATATAGCTGCCCAATCAGCATGGAAGTCCAGAAAATAAATCTTCGCGCTACTACCGCGCGGGCGCGCTGACCTTCTGGAGATAATTCTTCCTTCTGTTTTCTTTACTGGTTCTTGATGGCGATCAACGAGTATTCATCCAAGACACCTTCCTAACACCATTCCAAGCATAAAAACATTGTTAAACCTCATCCTTCCTCTAACTATGCCTGAAATGTAAAAACACTACAAAACACATAAAAAATACAAATAACTTGAGTACAAAACACCAATTCGAAGCCTTTATGAAGCATTCTAAGTGGACATTAATGCCACTTAACACACCCCCATATTTGAACCGATGTTTGTCCTTAAGCATAAACAAACTCAAAGAACAAGAAACAAAAAATGCATGAATGCAAACTACATGAATGCAACGATCCCCTCAGAATGATTAAACCAACCAACAAGCAACATCTCAACAAATACAGTCATTCACACAAAGATCACTCAAATCCAACAATTCAATTCACAAGCCAGAAACGTGCGCGTGTGTAAATGCTTAACAGATATACTATCGCCACTAGATCAATAATCATGACTCAATACTCATCAAGACAATCACAAGGCTATAAATAGAATAAACGCTAAGCTCAAAATGACTGACAAAACTTCAATTTTTATATCAGAGTTATACACGGATTCATGCTTTTATTGATAACACATAAACAAACACAAACATGCTTTTTTGATCGTGCAATGAGTGAGGTCCATAAAAGACTTATACAATAATACCCATGTAGCGAGCGTTAGGTTAGTGGATCCCAGACTATAAAAGCCTTAGGTCACTAGGCACAAAGTCCCCTAAGAACTTAATAACTCGAGTATTAAAGAGCCCACTCGTGATCAATTATGCATAACACATATATTTTTCTCTTTTTTTTTTAACAATTTCTGAACGAGTGTGTTTCGCTCCATCTCGTTCAACCCTAGACTACTCGTATAAATATGAGCCGGGTACTAGCCATTTGACATCTAGCCACAACAACTAGCAATTAAATCCAATATTTTTCTCTTATTTTTAAATATCCATGTTATTTTGCCACTAAGAGAATATCATACCTTCTAGATATAAATAAGTGATTAAACCTCGACAAATACACAAAACATGACCATGATCTAGCACACAAGCAACCTATAAGGCTTAGTGAAGTTTTTATTGCTTCTAGCATGCAAATCAACTCGATAGCACTTAACATCCCTCTATACGACATTACTACACTAGCATCGATATCACAAACCAATCAGTAAAGTAAACTTAAGGGATCATGATAAAATGTACATGCAATCTATATACAACATACTAACATGCAAAATAAATAAAAAAAACTACTGCATGACAAATATGCAACTATATGAACTAAACTATCATGAATATGCAACTAAATGGACACACACATAACATATATTCCTTAATTACCACCCCCAAACTTAAGATATTCACTGTCCTCAGTGAATGTAATAGTAAGGAATCAGGCATACCTACTCGGAATCAGGAGCATCACTCTCATCGGGTGGAGTGTCAGGAGGTGGGTACACAGAGTCCTCACCAAAAACTGGTCACTGGATGTCAACTCCTGTGGCTCTGAATGCTGTACCCAATACCTGGGTAAGGTCCTGTGCAAACCTGCTATGGATGTCATGCATCGCATCCATCCTCCTCATCAAGCACCTATATTGCGATGAACTCAAACCAGCACTGGCCTCAACATCCTGTTGCTGTTGCTGCTGCGAAGAACCAACGTCTCCCATCTGATGTCTCCATACTGCTATACTAGCCTGAGCAGAACCACCAGAATATGTCTGATCAGCTGGCCGTTCACTCGGAAAGTGATCATAAGAGTAACCGAGTCCCTACTCATCAGCCTTTCCACCATACCACTCCTGCATCACTGCTATAGTCGAACTTTCAATCGGGGCACTAGGCAACTGTAGTTGCTCGTGTGCGGGCCAATGAACTCCAACTGCCACACACAGCTTCATCACAATCGACGCATACAGAATAGAACCCAAGTCCATATAATCACCCTGAAGAATACCCCACAACAGCTTTTCCCGGTCCACCGTAACATCATGCACATGTGATGAAGGCATAATGTTAGCACAAATAAATGAGTTCCATGCACGGGCATACCTGTTCATGCATGATGCAGGGAAAGTAGCATACTCGTTCGACCCCTTCTTAAACTTCTGGTGAGTGTTGGGAATGCAGAGAGTAGCAACAATCATGTCCAAGTCAAAATCTTCCCCCGTCTTCGTCACCCAATCCTCTTGACCCGGCTGTCTCTCCGGCTGGTTAATCACCCTCCGAATCGCATCCACAATATAATCCACCATCAATCCCCTAACCATCGAACATACGTTCTTATCCGCCTTTGCATTCGCGTAAAACTTGCGAACCACACTCATGGGCACAACAGCTGGTGCCTCACAAAAAGCAACCCAACCCATCTCTATAATCATCTCAAGCAACTTACCGTTTCTCCCCAATGGCGGAAAACCTCGCTCCTTGGCTATGGGCTTCGATAGCAGCCTTGTATACTCCACTTCATCCTCCGGAGTTGCAAACCTGGGCCTCACACCCCCAACACTAGAATAATCGGTGTTGCTGATGCTAACTTGGGTTCCTTGTCTCTTGGGTGCCATTGAATTCAAATAAGTTTGAGAGAAAAGATGTAAGTAAGAGAGATTTAGGTGTTTGAGAATTGAAAAGTGATGGAGAAGATTGTGTATAAGTGTGTGTATATATAGGGTTTAGGGATTATAATTAGTTTTAGAAAAGACGTGGGAATTGATTATGGGAATAATGGGAGTAATGGGGTGATTGAAACTGATTTGGAGAGGGAAATATGGAAGGTGGGAGAGGGAAATTCGGGTATATACTGACTTTGTTTTTGATTTTTTGATTTTCTATTTTTTTATACAGGGGTGTAGCGCGGCTGCCCCTCCTGGCAGCGCGGGCGCGCCGTGTCTCTGGAAATCCATCGCGGCCGCCCGCTTCCAGTGCGGGCACACGCAACTTCTGTTCTTTTCAGCGCAGCCGCCCCGCTTCCAGCGCGGGCACGCCGTGTTTCTGCCAAACACCTCTATTTTTTTCTGCTTTTTTTGATTTTTTGTGTGTTTTCTACTTTTTCTTCCTTCGAACTCCTACTAATATACAACAAGCTTGGGTTGCCTCCCAAGAAGCGCTTGTTTACGTCTCTAGCTTGACGTAGAATCGCGAGATCAAGTGGACAATAAAACGGCACTAACCACATCACAGTTTGTCGTATTCCCATTGTAATGCTTCAACCTCTGTCCATTCACCTTGAACGCTTGGCTTGGATCATTCTCAAAAATCTCCACCGCCGCATGTGGAAACACAATTTTGATAGCAAACGGTCCTGACCACCTCGACTTCAACTTACCAGGAAAAAGACGGAGACGAGAGTTGAATAAAAGAACTTGTTTCCCCAGCATAAATGATTTGAGCACTAGACCCCTATCGTGCCACCTTTTGACTTTCTCCTTATACATCTTGTTGTTCTTATACGCTTGAAGTCGAAACTCATCGAGTTCATTCAATTAAAACATCATTTTCTTACCAGCTGCATCCAAATCAAGGTTCAACTTCTTCAAAGCCCAATACACCTTGTGCTCTAACTCCATATACAAATGACATCCCTTACCATAAATCAATTGAAATGGAGACATGCCTAGCGGAGTCTTGTATGCTGTTCCATACGCCCATACAGCTTCATCTAGCTTCAAATACCAATCCTTCCTCGATGGACACACAAATTTCTCTAAAATATGCTTGATCTCTCTATTAGACACCTCAGCTTAACCATTAGTTTAAGGATGGTAGGATGTAGCAATGTGATGATTCACATTATATCGTTGCATCATAGCAGTAAACTTGCAATTGCAAAATTGCGATCCCTCTTCATTGATTATGACTCTTGGAGTCCCAAATCTTGTGAGTATCTGCTTATGAAGAAAATTAAGCACTACCTTTGTATTATTTGTTGGCAAAGCCTTGGCTTCCACCCATTTCGAGATATAATCGACCGCTAAGAAGATATACTGATTATTACAAGATGAAATAAATGGCCCTATGAAGTCAATCCCCCAAACATCGAAGACCACAACCTCGAGAAGTGCATTAAGAGGCATCTCATCCCTCTTAGACATATTACCTACATGCTGGCAGCGATCACACTTTAAAATGAATCGATGCCTATCCTTAAATAATGTAGGCCTGAAGAATCCTGCTTGAAGGATACGAGCTGTTGTCTTCTCTCCACCATAATGGCCTCCATAAACAGTCAATGACAGTCTCGCAAGATACCCTCCGTATTGCTGTACGGAATACATCTCCTGATGATTTGGTCAGCTCCTTGTCTAAACAGAAATGGCTCATCCTACATGTACCGCTTCACCTCATGAAAAAACTTCTTCCTTTGAGCAGAAGATAAGTCTGGAGGCACAATATTGCTCACTAGGTAGTTCACAATGTCTACGAACCATGGTTCTTCCTCTTGCACCCCAAACAACTGCTCATCGGGAAAAGACTCATTAATCAATGTCTTATCCCGTGAAGTTGTACTAGGATCTTCAACCAAAAGAGATGATCATCGACTTGATTCTCAGTACCTTTCCTATCCTTGATCTCCAACTCAAATTCTTGAAGTAAAAGAACCCATCGAATCAGTCTAGGCTTCGAGTCCTTCTTTGAGACAAGATAGCGAATAGCAGCATGATCAGTGAAAACTGTCACCTTTGTCCCAAGCAAATAAGACCGAAACTTCTCAAAACCATAGACAATGGCTAAGAGTTCTTTCTCAGTAGTAGTATAGTTCAGTTGAGCACTATTAAGGGTCTTACTAGCATAGTAGACCACATAAAATATGTTGTTCTTCCTGTGCCCAAGAACTGCTCCAACTGCATAGTCACTTGTATCGCACATAATTTCAAAAGGCTTATTCCAATCAGGTGTAGTTATGACAGGTGACGTTATTAAAATCTTCTTTAATATCTCAAAAGCAGCTCGACACTCATCATCAAACTTAAAAGGGACATCTTTCTCTTAAAGATTGCACAATGGTTTATAGATTTTAGAGAAGTCCTTGATGAACCACTTATAGAAACCCGCATGACCAAGAAAGCTGCGGACTCCCTTAACATAAATTCGTGGAGGAAGGTTTTTAATGACCCCCACCTTGGCTTTATCCATCTCAAGATCTTTACTAGAGACCTTGTGCCCAAGAATGATGCCCTGTTGCACCATAACGTGACATTTCTCCTAGTTGAGAACCAGATTGGTCTCAACACACCTTTTAAGAATTGCGCTAAGATTTTGCAAGCACTCATCAAAAGAATCTCCGAACACAGAGAAATCATCCATAAACACCTCCGCATTCTGTCCAATCATGTCAAAGAAGATAGCCATCATGCATCTCTGAAATGTGGCAGGTGTACCACACAACCCAAAAGAAACTCTTCTAAAAGCAAAAGTACCAAACGAATAGGTGAAGGTAGTCTTTTACTGATCTTATGGAGTAATGCAAATCTGATTATAACCCGAATAGCCATCCATGAGATAATAGTATTCATGCCCAGCCAACCTATCAAGTATCTGATCAATGAAAGGAAGAGGGAAGTGATCCTTCCTCATGGCCTTATTCATCTTCCTGTACTACATGTAAACTCTCCACCCCGTGATTGTTCGAGTAGGAATGGGCTCATTCTTCTCATTAGCAACAACTGTGATGCCTCCTTTCTTTGGCACACACTGAACTGGACTCACCCAAGAACTGTCAGAAATAGGATATATGATCCCTGTATCTAGCCACTTAAGAATTTCCTTCTTCACAACCTCTTTAATTATTGGATTAAGCCTTCTTTGTTGTTCAACAGTTGGCTTACTTCCTTCCTCTAGCAGAATTTTATGCATGCAATAAAAGGGTTGATTCCCTTGATATCTGCAATAGTCCATCCAATTGCCGATTTGAACTCTCTCAGAATTCGCAAGAACTTTTCCTCATCACTACCTGAAAGGTCAGATGCAATAATCACAGGCAAAGTAGATACATCACCTAAAAAATCATACCTTAAGTGTTTAGGCAATGGTTTAAGCTCAAGTGTATGAGCTTCCTCAATAAATGGCTTGAGATGCCCGTTTTTCAGTTCTGACATTCTAATAGATTCAAAAAGCATATTCAGCTTTCGCTTCCAAGGAGAAGCATTCAAATACTGCAACTGCTCATCACCTTCATCATCTTCACTATCTGAATTCCCCAATAAGACATTTTCTAAGGCATCAGACCTTAGCATTTGATCAAGTCCAGAAGTAACCACAGAATCGACCAACTCCACTTTTAAGCACTCCTCGTTATCAGTAGGGAATTTCATGGCATTGAATACGTTAAAAGTCACATCCTGATCCAACACTCGTTTAGTGAGCTCACTCTTCTACACATCTATCAAGGTTCGGCAAGTTGCCAAGAATGGTCTTCCCAAGATTATGGGAATCTTTTTATCCTCCTCGAAATCAAGAATTACAAAATCAGCAGGAAATATGAGTTTGTCCACCTTAACCAAGACATCCTCCACAATTCCTCGTGGATATATAATAGAACGATCGGCCAACTGCAAGGACATATAAGTAGGCTTTGGATCAGGTAAATCCAACTTCTTGAAGACAGACAAAGGCATCATATTGATACTAGCTCCCAAATCACATAAACACTTGTTGAAATACAAGTTTCCAATGGTGCAAGGAATACTGAAGCTTCCAAGATCTTTAAGCTTCGGAGGCAACTTCTGTTGCAGCACAACACTGCATTCCTCCATTAGAGCAAGAGTCTCTAAGTCATCGAGTTTCACTTTCCGAGAGAGAATACATTTCATAAACTTTACATAACTAGGCATCTGTTCAAGAGCTTCAGCGAAAGGTATATTGATATGAAGTTTCTTGAACACCTCCAGAAACTTCGCAAACTGTTTATCCAACTTCTGCTTCTGCAGCCTCTTAGGAAAAGAAGGTGGGGGATAGATCTATTTCTCCCCTGTATTACCCCCAGGAGGAGTGTGTTCCACAGTTTTCTTTCTTGGTTCCACTTCTGCTTCCTTCTGCACATCTTCTTCAGCCACATCTTCAGATTCTGGAACTTGAGCTTTTTCTTGGCTTGCAACTTCCCAGACCTCAATGTAATTGCCTTAACCTGCTCTTTTGCTTTTTTTCTTGCCTATAACTTCTGTGTCACTAGGTAGAGTACCCGGTTGATGATTCAGCAAGCCATTGACAGTCTGACCAATTTGATTATCCAAGGTCTTGATAGACACCGCTTGGCTCTTGCAGATGAGCCTCAACTCCTCCAATTCAGATTTTTTATTAGCTTGATTTGTACCTCCATGTGGTAACTGCTGAAGTTGGAGTTGTTGTCTTGGAGCATATTGCGGTTGTTGAAAACCAGGAGGGTTGTACTGCTTTGCTGCATACTGCTGATAAAGCTGTTGAACCGCATTCTGAGTGTTGCTCCAACTAAAGTTAGGATGATTGCGGTTGTTGGAATGATAGGTGGTTGGAACTGGGTGCTGTGACCTTTGAAAATTGCTCACGAACTGAGCGGATTTACTAGAAATAGCACACTGCTCAATCTCATGTGCACCGACACAAAGCTCACAGACACTAGTAATCTGATTAACTCCATAATTAGCCAAAAAATCCACCTTCATCGTCAAAATCTTAAGCTGAACAGCTATAGCAGTAGCAGCATCCACCACTAAAATTTCAGCTACCTTGCCTTGATTTAGTCTCTGAGAAGGGTTCTGGTATTCATTAGCATATATCAGTTCAATCAACTCATAAGCTTCATCGTAGCTCTTACCCCATAAGGCTCCACCTGATGCTGCATCGAGCATGGGTCTAGACTGTGCTCCCAAGCCATTATAAAAGCAGTTGATAATCATCCAGTCAGGCATCCCATGATGATGACACTTTCTAAGTATCTCCTTATAATGATCCCAAGCTTCACAAAAAGACTCTCCTGATTGCTGCGCAAATTGAGTAAGAGCATTCCTGATTGTAGCAATCTTCGCCATAGGAAAGAACTTAGAAAGAAACTTTTGAGCGAGATCTTCCCATTTAGTGATAGATCCTGGAGGTAGAGAGTGCAACCAACACTTAGCTTTATCCCTTAGAGAGAATGGGAAAAGCCTTAGCTTTATAGCATCTTTAGACACATTGTTGAATTTGAAAGTATCGCAGATCTCGATGAAATCTCTAATATGCATGTTGGGATCTTCTATCATAGAACCCCCAAAATGAACCAAGTTCCACACCATCTGAATCGTGCTAGCCTTGATTTTAAAAGTGTTAGCCTATGGCTGGTCGGACAATGCTAGACTGAATATCATTATCTTTGGCTGAGAATAGTTCATCAAAGCCTTTATATTCGCTTATGGTTCACCCATTGTAATAAGAGCTTCTTCTTCAACTTTTTCCTCAACAAGAACTTCTTCCACTACTTCCTCCGCTTTATCAAGTGTTCTTTTGCGAGATCGAGAACGCGTTAGCATACACGCTCCCTAAAGTACTTGAAAAAGCAACAAACAAACAAGTAAGTAAAATATCCGAGTCAGTCAACTTGAACGACCACTGATGTCAAGCACATAAACTAAAAGTAAACAACGAGTCCCCGACAGCGGCGCCAAAAACTTGTTAGGGCGAAAACTTGCGCTAATATTACATGCAAGTATACGCATTCGCAAGTAATATAGAATTATTTCTAGTTCATTCCCACAGAGACTCTTTTAAGTTAACTTCAATTTATGCACTTATGCAACAATAGTATGGTTATTATTCAATGCTAAGATGATAACAAGTTGAGATTGTTTATATCTACGAGATTATACTAACTAATATTAACTAAGAGAATTAAGGTTGATTTACTTATATAACATAAACATGGGATTCTAACTTTATTAAATACTTCATTCAATAGCCTTTTTGATCTTAACCTTAGCATGCAATGGTGATGACACTAATCAGATAACACGAAACTAGTAAACGCCAACTTTCGTTGTACGAATACTCTACTACCAGACATCCACAAAAGAGATAGAAGCTGAATAGACACTAATTATATTGAGACCCTATATGTCTATAGAATTTGACAATATACCGGTTTAATGTGTAAGTTATCTATCATGATTACATAGGGAAAGTAAGATGGTTAAAATTACCTACGAATCATGCATATCAAATGGATGAACCTATGCTAGCATGGCAAGTTCTAAACCCCTATATTCACTTTCGCTTCAATAGAGGTTAACACGATATCTTATAAGTTCGCGACGCTCATAAGACGAATAAGCACAACCAATACTAGGATATCATACAATCACCACACTCTAAGGTATTGAAACAAATTAACTAATGAAATCCATAAGTAAATCCGTTGGAACCCCACGATAACGATTAGCCCATAACCGAACTCATCATCACCGTGGGTTCCGATGAAAGCATGGTATAATAAACTAAGTCTTTATATACTGAATAATAATCAAAGTACGTTAAATAAGAGTAATAGGTTTAACAAACAAGAAAACTAGCATCCAAGATTACAACTTAATTAAAGAATCACAAGTATAAACAAGCTTTTCTTCTCCTTTGTTGTATTTGTGCTCCTAGGTCTTCTCGCTGTTTTCTCCTTAGTCTCCGTTATGAAAAACGTCTTTAAGATGTCTTTATATAGCAATCCAATCAGCATGAAAGTCCAGAAAATCAATCTTCTACTCAAAACAGGATTCTTCAGTTTCGGCCTAGCGCGGCCGCGCGCTCTCCCAGTGTGGGCGCGCTGTAACTCTGACAAACTGGCGCGACCGCGCACTACTACAGCGTGGGCGCACTGACCTTCTGGAGGAAATTCTTCCTTCTATTTTCTTTGCTTGTTCTTGATGGCAATCAATGAGCATTCATCCAAGACACCTTCCTAACACCGTTCCAAGCATAAAAACATTGATAAACCTCATCCTTCCTCTAACTATGCCTGAAATGCAAAAACACTACAAAACACATCAAAAACACAAATAACTTGAGTATAAAACACCAATTCGAAGCCTTTACAAAGTATTCGAAGTGGACATAAATGCCACTTAACAGTTTGGGGTTCTAAAATAATCAAAACTAACAATAGCACGTACAAACGTGGCTTAAATTAACAAAACAGGGCTCACACAAATGTGGCCTAAAATAACGAGCACACACAAACGTGGCTTAAATAAACATCATTCATAGTTATGAGAGCTAAGTTGGTTGGGTTCTTACGGATTAAAGAAATAGACTCTTTTAAGAGTTTGCTGGTGAAGGTGAATCCAGGGGCACCGAGACCCAAGGATGGAGAGCCCCTCCTTCTAGCGCCAAATGATAACTCCTGGGTGCGGGGTTGCTCCTTCGACGTCGCGCATGGATCCTTCGTTGCTGTTGTGGTGTAGCTGTTTTGGGGTTTCTACAAAACAATACCGGAAGGGGGGTTTGGGTCCCGCGGCGCATCTGGTGTGAGAGTAAGAACTCATTTTAGGGAAGATGGAGATAGATATGAATTCAAAGTATCTTTTTCATAAATACCCAAATTTTACAAAGATTTTGCAAAAATACTATCAATCTTCAAAAATATTTGCGAAAATATGTGCAACCATTTTTGTAACTTCAAATTATTAAAAAAATCACAAAAATACGTTATATAAATTGCAGCCATATTTTTAATCTAATATGTAACTCGAAATACAATCTAAAACAGCTACACAATTTACACTAAATTACAATCTGTTATGTATTAAAAGCTAAGGTATATTGATTGTTGTCTTTATTACTAAGGTTCGGGAGCTCAAGGCCTTTAATGGCTGCTCTCGTGTTTCGTAGCTTAATTCTGCCTTTACGAGATGCCTACGTATCTCTGTGATTAGAGAATCAAGCCAAAAAATGTAGTTCTGATTTGAGGGGTAGATCCCTTTATATAGATGTTGAGAGTCCTTGAATTGGACTAGGGATAAGAGATTTGTTGATTAAGTTCTCAGACTTTGGATAGACTTTGAAGTCTTAGAATAGATGAATCAGATTCCTAGTTGGTATAGGTGCCCTTTGAGGCTATTTTTTATAGAATTATGTTAGGTCACACACATTGTAGAAGGGGGTTGAATACAGTGTATACTACAATCAAATCGAATTAAGAACACAAGTATGAAACACGAAATAATCTTATTAATAAAACAGTATTACAATGGAACCGTTCTCTCTCAGTGATGAACAAATATCACGAGAGCTGCTAGGGTTATAATGAATAATATTCTCGATTAAGATAACACTTATAGTGTAAACCCTATGTTGTGTTTATATAGACACACAGTTACAAGATAGTCTTCTAATTGATATCAAATATAAGTCTGCATCATAAAATATATCAATTACTTATCTTTTCCTCCAAGTCTTCTATTCTTCATAGAATTCTTCTCCATACATTTCTCTTCTTGTATTTGTCTTAATCTTCTTTCCTTCAATCAGCCGTCTTCCTTATCTGAATGTCTTCTTAAGTTCTGATATTATCTCCTGATAAATGTCTTCTGATATCTTAAGTTCTGATAACTTAAGTTCTGACTTCAGTATAAGTACTGATTTCCAGTTAAGTCCTGATTTGTCCTGTTAGTTAAGATCTGAAAACTAAACATAAATCATTATTAGACATGACATCACAAATATATCTAACAATCTCCCCCAACTTGTAGATTAGCATAATATACAAGTTCAATAGATATTTGATGATGTCAAAACATTAAGTACAAATGCATATGAGAATTTGATTAAATAACTACAACTCACAGTCTTTATAGCTTTTACCATCCTTAACGTCTAATATCAGCTTTAACATGTATATCCTTCAGAATTTAACAGTTGTAGTCCTTGACTTGGCTTCAGTGTCACGCCCCCAACTTGAACATCAAAATAAATATAGCTATTACAAAATTTTAAAAGAAATAACACAACCAAATCCAAGATCTTACAGTTTAGGGTTTGGAACAGCCCAACACTACCAACTATTACATCTGATTTTGAATACCGAGTCCTCACACAAACTACTATCACTTATTCTACCTGAGCTCGAATATAAGTATCAGAATCACAGGTCTTACGGGCAGTCTACTTGAATCTGACCATAGCTGCTAGCTGTAATATCAGGGTAAAGCAAGAAGTGAGCCAAATGCTCAACAAGTGCGAACAGTACTGTAACACCCCCAAATCCGGGGTCGGGGATCCGGGTTGTCACGAGTTCCATTTCCCTTAACAACACCCAATCTTAATACATAATCAACTACTCTGTACTGTGACCCCACAATAAACACACACACCATAAGTTATAGTCTCAGAGATGAATATCCAAAAATAATCACAAGTCGTTTTATTCCACAATTATATGCCAATACACCTTAAACAGGTTTCTGAATAAATTTACATTTCTTTGCCATTATTACAATTCATAAATATACATAATCTGATACATCAAAAGTTGAAAGCCTAGCCTATTGGTAGTTCCTACCTCAGCTATGGCGGCATCAATGCTTCTAGAAAACTGCGGAACGTCTCCTAACCTCTTGCGAATCGGGAGCTTGGTCCGGTTCATCTTGTCTATCTGATGTTGTGTGATGAAAGAAGAAAGCAAGGGTGAGCAGCAAGCCCACCAAAATAATATGTATAATGATTAACAATATATGAGCCTTCTCATAGTACTCATGAAAGTCTTGGTCAAAAGAAATGAACCAAGTTGATATCTTAATGCGATGAAGTCGCAAAATATTCAGTATATATATATACATATATACTTTTCAAAATATTGGAAGTCCTCTTCCATGCACAATATACACAAAGTCCCAGTGTATAACTGTATAAAAAAAAATATCGTTGCAAGGTGATCTCATATATCTAACCTTGTCTCAACGTTTTTCTGAAAATCTTTGTCATTCATAAGACAATTATTAATTAGATATAAGTTTAAAAGATGAAGTTACAAGATACCCCAATATACTTATATCTTTCCCAAATACTACTTGAACTACCACCGTTCAAGTTATAATTAGCTTCAAAAGTTCATCACATAGATGAGACTATAAGACAAGATTTGAATAGATTAAATCTTTAAAATATTATCAAAATAAAATGAAGTTACGAGATACTTCATTTGATGTAAACATCATTTTGAAAACTTGACCCTGCCAACACTCAACAATCGCCCAACCGTAGCCTTTCTATCGAAGTGCTCTGGGTAGTGTTGCAGAAATTATCCAATTGGATGATGAACTCATTACGGGAGTTTGCCGCGCCAGGAAGACCACTTACGATGATCAGTCGTAGTAGTACAACCCCACCATTTTCTACATGTAGAGGAGAACCTGTCGGATTTACTTGTCAACCGAACACTGAACTCCTAAGGAATGGACCGCCTTAGCGGAACTTCCAGGCCATTTGGGCCAATATAATAAGGCTGGGCCGGCGCCACTCGACCACTTACGCCACTCCTAGTTCAGATGAAATCCATGACTCTGAAACGTAAAGCTCGTTCCCCCTTTCCCCAAGTAGAAACTTGTTGATACGGCTCCACCAAGAAGTCGTATCTAGTTGGAAAGGAGAACTCACCGATATTTCCCAGGCGATGCCTGTTAATGGATTAACTTGTTCCAAGAATTTTACTTCCCTAGTGTTGGGTAAGTAATCAATTCATTTATCAAAACAGCAACCTTGTTGCGAATATAAAACACACCACAGAGCCGGATCCCTCAGGTTTTGAGCGAGTATTTAAATCCCCTTCGAAAGGAGGATCTTAAAAAAAATGAGTTTTGGGATCCGCTCTAACTTTTAAAAAAATCATTTTGAAGACTCGCAAAACATTTTTAAGAATGTTTGGAGTGAAGCTGATTTAATGAAGTAAATCAGTCCCCAGAATATTTAGAAAATGTCTGAATATTATTATTTAAATAATATTCCCATAAAGAATAATCTTTATAAAATAATTGAAGTAAAAGTATTAAAACTTATACTTGAAATGAATAGCAAATAATCAAAGATATACTTATACGAAAGTAATATCTTTATTTGAATAATCAAAAGTAAGTTTGATTATCGACACCTTATTCTTTAATACAATAAAGAATATTATTAAGTAATAAGCGGAGTCATAATACCTCGAATGAATACTATACCGCCTTACGAAGCTTTGTACGGGAGAAGATGCAGATCTCCAATATGTTGGGAAGAAGTTGGTGAAAGAAAGATTTTGGGTCCAGAATTGATTCAACAGACGAAGGAGAAAATAGAACTCATTCGGAAAAGATTAACAGCAGCTCAAGATCGTCAACGCAAATATGCTGATCCTACCAGAAAAGATATGGAATTTGAAATTGGAGAAGCAGTGTTATTGAAGGTTTCACCTTGGAAGGGTTTATCAAGATTTGGGAAGAAAGGAAAACTGAGTCCGCGTTATGTTGGCCCTTTTGAGATTTTGAAGCGTATAGGAAAGGTCGCTTACGAATTAGCGTTACCACCTCACATGCAGCATATTCACAACGTGTTCCACGTGTCAATGTTGAAGCGTTATTTGCCTGATTTGAATCATGTGATAGAATATGAGCCAATCGAGATCCAGCCAGATTTGTCTTTTGTAGAGCAACCAATGTAGATTTTAGATAAGAAAGAAAGAGTACTTAGGAATAAGTCTGTATCTTTAGTGCGAGTCTTGTGGAGGAATCCCAAGGTTGAAGAGTCGACTTGGGAGTTGGAAAGCGAAATGCGATCCAAGTATCCTCATTTATTTTCCTAGGCTGATTCTGAGGACAGAATCCTGTTAAGGGGGGAAGGATGTAATAACCGGGAAAATTATGTAAATATTATATGCTAAATAAATAAATATTATGTGTTTTATAAATTTAAAGTGATTATTGCCATGATATTAGATGTTATAGCTGTTATGTGTGTTTCTGTGCGGGCCAGAAAATTTTTCGGTTGATTAAAATATGTTTAAATTACAATTATATGAACTTATCTGCAATCGAGACGCGTATTTATTAGCGTCTTTATTAAGATACCTGTTTTATTTGATTTTATGCGCGTTTGAATGTATTTTACGTGTTTTCGGGTTTTTCTAGTAATTTAGGGATCGTTTCTGTATTTCAAAAATCAGCGGACCGGACCCCACCGGGACATCAAACCCCGCAAAATCTGTGTGTTGTATTTTTATAGAATTATTCGTATTTCAAATACCCGATATTTTTGCATTTTTGAACTATTCGCAATTTTTGGGAAATTTTGATAAAAAAAAATTGTAATTATATATATGTTATATTTTAAAAATATTTCCCTGTAAAGTATTATTTTGGGCGTATAATTTCAGATTACGAAATAAAAGGTACCGAGTTATGATTTATCGGGAATATTGTTACGTATATAAAAAGCTTACATGTTTATCTGTACAGTTTTATAAAAATAAAAAAAATCAACAGATAAAGCTTATCAGTTTCTTCTTATACTGTAAAAATCTCGAAGCTTTGGTTTCAAAGAATCAATCCAAGCAGACGATTCAGCCACCCGTTTCTAGTGATTTTGATTTCAAAATACAGATTGTGATTCCCCGATCAATTTGGCACCAAGAACACGAACTAAGGTTCGATATCTTGTTTGTTCTGTGTTCGTCGGAATCGACGGATTCGGAGCTTTTGTTGTTAAGCGTTTATACGATTGTTTAAATGATTACATGTTGTAGTAGAGTTTGTAAGGATAATTTTGATGCAAGATTTGTTGGATTTTGTTAAAGATTCATTAAAAACCGAATTTGGTTTATACTAAGTATTTTAATTCGAAATTTTGGATTATATGGATGATTTCTGTTTGTTGTGATTACTGGAATGGATTGTTGTTGATTAGGGCTTTAATTTGGTATATCATTCGTTAATTTTGGTGCAAAAACGGGTAGGATTAGTTGTTCGCCGGATTGTTCATCGAGGTCACCGGTTTTGCTTGAATCTTCGTCGGAGAAGGTAAAGTGGTGGTGGTTATGGCGGTTGGAGGGGGTGGTTCTGTTGCTGGGAGAATTAGGAAGGGGGTGAGGGTTGGAGGAAGTCGAACAGGGTGATGGAGGGGCGTTTATTGGCCTCGCCGGAGTCCGGCTAGAACCGCCGGAAACTGGTTTAATCCCAGAAACCGGTGAGTTCATGCCCGACCCGGACGGGTCATGAACGACCCGGTTTAAACCCCTTCCCCTGACCCGCCTTTGATCCCCTTACAATCCTAAACCCAATTTCATACCTGTTTGTGCCATTTCTTTTTACTTTTAATTCAAAAATTCATTTTGTTTTTCTAAAAATCATTTATTTTAATTTTAAAATCATTTACCTATTATTTTAAATTCTAAAAATTATTTACTTAATTATTTTAAATTCCTAAAAATTATTTTCTTTTACTAGTTTCAAAAATACAATATGGTTTAATTATTTATAATTTATTTTATTTAATTATCTATGGAGTTAATTAATTGATTAATTCATTTAATCAATTAATTTTATTTATAAATAGGTAAATAAATATAAATTATTTATAATTAATTTGAATAATTCCTAAAATTATTTTTAGACTTTTAAAAGTTATATTTTAGTATTTAAAAATCAATTAATATTATTATTAATTGATTTATTTCCATTTATTTCTTATTTTATTCATAATAATTAAACCGTTCATCCGTTTAATACGAAACGAACGCGTACAGATTCAGAAAAATATTGCGCTTCTAATAAAAATACTTTTGAGACCTAATTTATTTTGTATTGCAATGTCATTTGATTTGTGTATCAGTTTGAGTCGGTATTTGGTCGGTAAATGCTAATATTGACCTAATTTTCATTCTGAACGCACTGAGACGTACCTTTTAATGATCTGACTTATGTGTCACATGAAATATGTGAGTACGTGTTATATGAATACCATGATTATGTGTTACGTGATATATATGCTATCTGTTACAGTTTTAAAATGCCATGCTAGTTATAAACGATCGGGTAGATGTCAAGACGTATAGTTACGTCGATTGAATTTAGTTCTGTCAATTAAGATAGTCCTTTTGTTTATAGAATCGAGTAGCAAGGAGTGCAGTCAAGTGTTAGACGAAGATAATAGCCATCAGTTAGAAGCAGAGTTAAAGTAAGAGGTTATTGAGCATACCAGGCAAGTACCCCTAACTTCACTTATTGTTCAAGTGACGTTTAATTCAAATCATATTATGCAAGTACCTATATCTTCATTCATCTTTCAATTGATATTGACTCTGAACTTTATTCTTTCGATTTCCATACTATTCTAAGTTCAGAATAGTTAAACGTTTTATATATTTCGCTATAAATCACTCTATACAGTGGAACATTGAATTGAGATTAGCGAATAACTAATTATTCTAGTTATTTCGCCATCGATTGTTGAGATAACTCTGGACCATGAGAAATGGGGAGTTATATGGTTAAGGATGTCCTTTGATTCGGCTCCTTTGATCAAAATGTTTTATGGATTGGATGAATGCGTAAGTGACCGGGACGGACGGTCCAGCGGAGGGCTATTTCTATGTGTTGTATGAAATACTATGACACCATTTTTGCCACAGGCAGGTATATTGCCTTTTTAATTGAGTACTCGTGTTTTGGGGACATGTTTCTATGAATCATGACCTTGTGCTATCACACGGGCTGATCAGCATGTGATAGTACGTCCGTCGGAGTTAGATTCCAATCTAAAAATTATTGTTTATTATTGATAGCTTGTGAAGCTTTTATTAATGATCAAATATTACTGATTTTTTTCATGTTGTTCAGTTATTATCATGATGTGGTTTATCATTTCAAGCACATTTTATATTGCTTGCTGAGCATTTCTTTCGCTCATACTTGTTTATCAATCTAATCTTTCAGCTAAGCCAGAGCAAGCTTGAGATCCAGGTTTGGTCAGAAGTCGAGTGTTTGTAAATAGTGGTGTGTATTCCAGGTAGACTGTTTTGGGACGCTTGGATAGTCTAGAGGTTTGTAATAAAATTTGAATAATCTGTAAGACTAATTAGACTTATGGTTTGTAATAACACTTGATTTGTAGTAGTGCCTGTTCCATACTATAACCTGTGATCGATCCAGTGCAGGTAAAGGGGTCGTATTTATTATATTATTCCGCTGTGATTATTTTATTATAATTTAGTGGCAAGTGACCCCCAAATCTAGACCCCGGGTTTGGAGGGCGTCTCAGATTATATGCTTATATAATATTATTTGGAACTTTAGGAAATAAGAAGTGCATTATTTGCTATTTATATATGTTAAAAGTGCATTTTCTATTCTTTAAGAAAATGGTTTTTCAAAATTATTTTTATTGGTAAATTTTGAATTTGGTTTTATTATATTCCTAAAATTCTAAGCTATTTTATGATTTCACTCTTGTAATTTATAGATTTATGGTTTTATTTATAAAATATATTCCTTATAATTAATTAGATTACATAAATGCCCTTGCATGCATTTCCACTCACAATATAAGAGAGGGATAGTTGTGTCATTTCCTATCCCACTATCTTATTTCAACTTAACCAAATTACCATATCATCCTTGCATGCATTTTGTGCTAGTGGTGAGAGAAGAGTAGATTGGTAAATTCCCATTTCCACTAACTTGTGAGTACAAAAGATGAGACAAGTGCTTGTCATTTCCATCACCACTTCATTTATTTCATTTCTTCCATTTCTCCCCTTTCTCCTTCTTCACTCTCGGCTCTCTCTCCCTCTCTTCTTCTCTCTCTCTCTCACCGAGCTCTCTCTCACTCTCTCTCTTACATGCAACACCTTATCCTACTTAAAATTCAAAGATCTTTCCATTGATCTTCACCATTTCTAATCCTCTACATATATATCCTTTGCATGTAAGTATTCAAGAAGGTTTTTACATCAACTTCTCTTGATTACATCTAAGAAAACACAATTTCTTAGTGTGTGATCATAGGAGAATATAGTACACTACATTATGTGTTCTCCTTGGTTTTATTTTGATGATGATTCGAATTTTTGCTATGAAAAAGGGAGTTTTGATTTTTGAATGGATTTTGAATGATAATCTATGACTTGCTTATTTGTTTTAGTGTTAAATTCGATATTTATTGCAAATCTTTGTTTTAAGTTAGTTTTGTTGGATGCATGTAAGGTTTTATTATAACCAAGTTATTTTTTGTTTGATTTGGAAAGAAAATGAGTTGAATGGTTAAGTTATGGGTTAAAGTGAGTTGGGTTTTGCGATTTAAAGCTTTGCATGTCAAAATTTATGTATACATGTGTTTTTTTGGAGAAACCCGATTAGGTCTTGATATTAAAAAGGGGTTAAGTTGATTTTGTGGGCTTATGTGCTAATTGCTTTAGTTACTATTGATAATCGAAATGAGTGGTTGGTTGCGTGTGTAATTTAGTGAAGTTGTAACATTAAAACTCTATGCATGTTGAGATTTTGTTTAAGAATGATATTTTGGTTCGGTTTTTGATTAAAAAGAAGTGATTTTGAGATTTGTTCTTACTTGGAATGAATTAAGATGAGTTAAATTGTAGAAGGAACCTTGAATGTGAAATTTGACCAATTTGTTTGTTGTTTTGTTGAAAAAGCCGAATGGTAATAGAATTAAAAAGGATTGGTTCAAGTTGTTTGGTCGTTTTGATTTTTGATTCTAATTATATGGGTCGTGTAAGTTTGATTTAGTGTTAAAAATACGATTGGTTAAATGCATGTCAAAATATAGATTGCATGTTAATCTATTGATGTGGTTCATTTGTTTTGGTTCGAATTTTTGGATAAAAATGAAAGGATTGAGTTTCTTTGTTATCGAGTCATACAAATTGTGATTATTTGCTAAAGTATGGAGTTTAAGTATATAAGTATACACTATTAAGTGCTATGTGAGTATTCAGTGTTTATACCCGCGTATATGAGTTAAGCGTTAGAACGAATTGGGGTAATTATTTAACGTTCCAGGAACGTCGAGTGGGAATCTAATTAGGGTTTTGATTTTTGGATTGTAGATCCGGATTGTGAGGACATTCATGCTAGGAAAATGAAAGGTATTCTACGTGGCAGTAGCTCAAACCCCGTAAAGCTAGAAAGCGAATTCAGGCAAGTAACTCTGCTTACTTATATAATCTGATTATAGAGAGGATATTGATGATTCCATGATAGAGTAATGATCTTTTATAACACTTGTGATAACCTGTTATTGATTTTTGAACCCTAATATTGATACTTGTGCTATACCTGTCATTGATCCCTTGAAACACCCTGATACTGATCTTGTAATGATTGATATGGTTATTGTCCAAACCTTTATAGCAACCCTGTTGATTCATATCCTTATTATCTGTTGATTCCTTTTTATACCTAAAATTTCTCGTAAACCCTATAAGAACCTTTATGTACTCCCTTGCGTAATGTTTCGATCAACCCAAATCCTTCATTCCTTTGTATACCTTATTCTGTAATGATCGTTAGAACTGTTTTGATTCCCTAACTTATATACCTTGTTTATTATTTGATCAAGATCCTTAGTATCGATCTTTTCTTACCTTTGATACGTTCACTATCTTTGAATTCTTGAATTGAACTTAAGAATGATTTTCGAATTGAAAGAGTTCGAATGATTTCATATTCTTGGTAATGATAAAATGAACATAGTCAAACCTTTCTTTTCCAACACAAGGTTTTCCAAATGAATTCCTGTTGGATTGGATTGAGACATAAGAGAGTAGTGGGACTAGTCCAGTCATATAAGAGGCTAGCGGGGCTAGTCCAATTTAAGGCTGAAATTATGCCATAGGTACCTTAAGGACCAGATGGAGGTCGGTACGGGCTGATCACCCGTATTATTATTTATGAAAGTTAAAGTAGTCCAATTAAGGGTTCCCTATCACTTTATAAAGAGTAATTGAATACATTTCATTAGCCATTGCTTCCTTGAAGATGAAATGATATAAAATGAATTGAGATGGGTTGATTATGTTATTGTTCAACATATAACTTTGAGAACCCAGATTTTTATCTCTGACATTGTTATTAATTATAAAATTGTTTCCCAGAGTTGAATAGATTCTTGTTTTCCACTTGAAAGATCCATTGAGATGTGATGAATGTCGGCTTTCACTCTGTCATAACCCTTGAACCTTGAAAGCCCAAAACCCTTTTTTCGATACCTTTGTTCACCCAAAAATAGAAATCTGCCACCTAGAGATTTAAAGTAGAATGTCTGAAGTGTTATATTGATATTGTTATTGCTGCATCATAGAATTGTCATATAGTTACTTGCTGAGCTCTTTGTGCTTATATATTTTGCTTTGTTCTAACCATGGCAGTTAAGCAAGAGGATGGTCAGACTTAGGCGCACTACACGTAAGAGCGTACCTAGAGGCCCCTACCGTGTCGTAGGCTTCCAAATGCTAGAACAGGTAGTACAGGAAGTGTGAGCAAGCGCTATAGTTGTAAAGTTTGTAGTGATACAATGGGTTATCTGTCGATTCTAAATCGGAATCGATTATATATAAATTTAATATTATTTTGGGTTGTAATATTTATTGTTGGTTGGTAGATATATCTTGTCTCAAACTTAATCCTGTTTAGATCCTGTTTATAGTTAATCGGGGTTTATGCTTTTATTAAGGTTAGTTTAATGGTGTGTGGGTCCTCATATCCTAACCCCGAGATTGAGGGCGTCACAAGTTGGTATCAGAGCTACATGATCTAGTCCCTGAGGCAAGTTAGGATACATAGGGTATTTTGGGTATATATATATATATCTATATCGTGAGATTGTTCGACTCATATAGAGTTGAGTTAGACTATTAGGTATAGTCTAAGTGAAGTGAATAGGTTAAAGTGGCAACTAGAGTTAGGGTGTGAGTCAGTTGGAAGTCTTATCTAACCCCAACGCTATTTCTTGGTTGTTGTTTTGTGTTTTCTCTCAAGACCCCAGTAGTGGTAGTGATTCTGATTCAGAGGTTAGTTTGACCGGTACCCCAGTGGGCTCTATTCCACCCTCTCCAGAGGAGCCTGTATATGTTAGTTCAGACCAGGAGGTTGATCCATCAGAGAGTAGTGAGATACCTATGCAGATATCACCCTTGAGGCCAGAATCAGAGACCCCAGCCCCTGAGCCAGAGTCTGAGATGCCTAAGATTGTGCCTGTTAGTGTTGGTGGCAAGTTAGCCCAAGATTGAGATTTTGTTTACTCCCGCAATCCTGAGTTGGGAGCTTTGGTAGATAGTGTGACGACCTCAACCCCTGGGTCAGGATTTGACGTCATCAATAACAACTTAATATAATCCAACTCAACATTATTATATAAGCACAACCCCTTTTTCCAAGATCTTTTCCAAGTTTAAGTATGACTTAGGTTACAATCCTCACCAAACCAACTTATTAAAGACAATCCTGACATGGAAGGAACTGGAACTCTGCCCTGACCACCACGGGAAAATCTCCTAGGCATCTGTAATACATATATAAAACATTTTGCAAGGGTGAGCAATCAATTGCTCAGCAGTACCACCATATGAATAACAATCAAAAACAGTTTATGATAAAAAATTATAGAAACAAAAATCATAACTTGCTAGAAAACAAGTAAAACATGTGTGAACTGGATATCAAAACTAGCATGCTCTGGAAAACCAAATCATCCGTTGTGTGCTATGCATAAATATCAATTTCAATTTTAGCATGCTTCTTTAATTTTCAAATCTTTCATCCCATCGCAGGACCCATAAAACCATTTGTCCCGTTACGAGGACCCAAAATCATTTGTTCCGTTACGGGAACCATAAAACTTATCCCATCACAGGATCTATAAAACTTATCCCTTCACAGGACCTATAAAACTTGTTCCTCTCCGGAAACCTCAAAATCACTTGCTCAGATATAAAAGTATTGGATGATCCCTGGTGAGACAGCTGATCAGGCTATCCTATGAGACTTGTTCCGGAACTCAGAGACTAGCTAGGTCTCTGTCACGCTGGGCTGGTGGTTATAATAGCGTGCGCAACCACTTCGCCTCTTACGCTAACTTCCAGGCCGTTACGGGCCTTCTGCGCACACTCATCCAATTATAGCACAGCATATTTTCCAAAACATTTTCATTTTTATTCAAAAGTTTAGAGAGAGGCATTTTTAGAAGATACTTTTCCCCCAAAACCAAGTCAACAAAACAATTTGAAACCCAGGGGATACGTAACTTAAATCATTCTGTTCCACTACGGGAATAAAACAACATTATATTCATATATGCTGAACCATAAAGATATGGTCAGGGGTACTTGCCTTGCAGAGCTTTACAAATAATATCGATTGACCTTGAGCCGACACGAACGCTCAGGCTTTATTGCCTAACCACTAGATTACCCTGGCTTCGACTTCAACACTCAGGTCCTTCGATTGGAACCTTACTGAGCTCGTCGACTGTCCACTAGGCTATCCAACGCCAACTCTTGGGCTTTCAGACTAGCACCTACAAAGTCGAAACACCCTAACTTAGACCTTCGATTATGCTTGACATATCCTCGCTAACAATCTACCTGAATGTTAACAAAACCCGACTCGTAACATACTTCATATAATAATACACGTATCAAGTAGGGTTCACGTCTTCGAAAGTCAGTTCGGTGTTCGTTTTCAGAAATAGGTATATTTATCCTTTTATGAAATTAGGGTTATCGATTTTCGTAAAGTATTTCATCACAACACATAATCAGATTTCGTATAAGGTACGTACATATAACCGATCGACGTCCCGATAGTCATTGGGTACGGCCTCGTATTTCCGTAATTTAATTTTCCGGAAATCGGGCAGCACCTCCTTTATTTATCGGACTACCCGTCGAACATCCTGACGTCCAAACAAACACAACTATAATCAATCGCAATCCAAACCCAACCACGGATTTCAGCCATCAATATCAGTCCCAGAATTCTCAATTATCAATTAAATACAATTACTAATTATTAGTCGTGTTTTATAATTTTAATCGTATTTTATAGTTTTATTCGCAATTCGCATTTTAAATCGTATTTTGTATTTTAAATTGTAGGACTCAGAATATTCATCATAGTCCACCGTCCGCTCGTCGTAATTCATCGCGAACGGAGGTAAAAATTGCGGGTGCCCGTATAAATCGGGTTTCCATCGCGAACTTTCACCGATTATTGTTATAATTTCCCACACGCAAATTAATTCACATCACGATTATAACTCAAATAATTTCTGCAGGAAATAAACAAATAAAAAATAGAAATTAATCAAAATAGTTGAGCAAAGTAACAGGGACAACACACGCCATCCACCAAGCCGCCACACCTCGCCGGATTCCGGGGAGGCGGCAACAGGACGAAGCGCGGAGTAATACACATAGTAACACACGTATAGAACATACGCACAGCCATAGAAACAGTACACCTCGCAAACACACGCCGCCACCGTGCTTCCTCACCGAAAGCGGATGAAGGGCGGGGGCAGAACACAAGAACAAGGGACTCAAAGAACAACAAAACTAAAGCAATAGTTACCCGAGACAGAAACGGCCGGTGAAAGAGGATGTTCGGCGAACCGAACCTAACAGGGAATCAGAGAAACAGAGGTAGCCGAGAGGGAGGAGTGAGAAGCAAAGAAAAATGAGAGATGAGGTTACAAAAGTAACCCGATAAGGATTGGGATACCCATCGTTTCGCCCAATCTTTTTATCCGAATATGAAACACAATATTTTAAGTATTAATGATACATCTTGCGGATAAAACAAATCGAGATAATTACATAAAAAATCTCGAAATTCAAAAAATAATTAGAAGTTCCTAAAATAAAATTTTCCAGAATTTGGTAAATCATTTTTGAAGCGCACTCGAACCCGCATTTGACGATTAACCGAAACAATGCGCGGGTCAATTTAATCCTAAAATTCCTGAAATAATTTTAAAACTCTCAGAATATTCCATACTTAAATAAATATGAGTTTTATAATTTTTTAAAGAATTTTGAAATTAAATACGGATTTAACAAATAATTACAATCAGAAAATCATATATGGCTAAATAATTAATGAAATATTGATTTCTCAATTTTCAAAACTCCTAAAAATAATTAATAAAATTATGAAGCCATAAAAATGATTTTAGAGATAACCCAAGTATTTATGAAAATAAATCCTGAATAAAATCACCTTTAAATACAAAAGTGACACAACACAACTTCACAACGAATTGCACAATTAATACACGAACACGAACAATCACACATAGTTAATTAAAATATTAACAAAAATAATATCCAGCTGACAGAACCCACATACCTATTTTATTTATGCAATTATTTAATAATTACATATTTAAACAATATATAAAAATATACGAGTCGTTATAATCTTCCCCCCTTAAAAAGATTATGTCTAAAGAATCTGATTTTTAACCAAACAAGTGAGGATATTTGTCAAGCATATCTGACTTTAACTCCCAAGTAGATTCTTCTACTCGAGGATTCATTCAAAGCACACTGACTAAGGATATAGACTCATTCCTAAGGACTCACTCATAACGATCTAGGTTATGGGTCGATCATTCCACGCAAAATAATTTGGATGAGAGTCCATTGGCTCTTACTCAACGACTTGGTTCGAATTAAGAACATATCGCTTTAACAATGACATGCAGCACACACTATAAATTACTGCAACTGTAATGACAATATTAACCCCTGAGCACTTCATCTATCTTCCTTGATACCTCCAATGGTACATATATTTAGGGCCCAACTCGCCTCTTATAATCAGACCTAACCAATCTCTTTTTCGATGCAAATCTGTCTTCTTTCTTTGTCCATCCCAAGCTGCGTCAACTCCTTTTCGAATCAACACCACTACGCCCTTGGTGCGCTGAATTTACTCAGGATCTAATAACATTTCTACTCCCACTTTCTCTCAATAGAGGGAACTCACACTTATACTCACACAGGGCTTCGCAAGGTAGCATTCCTTACTAACATAATAATTATTAACATAGGAGACTCAATCAGTGGTAGGTGATTACCACAGTTTCCTTTTAGATTCAAACTATATACTCTGAATATATCTTATATTACCTGAATCATCCTTTCACTTTAACCCTTCGTTTACGAATGATAGGCGGTGCTCACTTCCAATTTAGTTTCCAAACATTCGAACACCTATTGCTTTTCGCCATCAGTTAAGACTGGAAAGTAATCTCATATCTTCACTTCTTCTCACCTTCAGATATTTGCACTTCTCATTCCACCTTTTCCCTATTCCTTTATTAACTCCTTAGCGATTTTAATCACATTCAATCCTTTCCTTCTATACAGGGCATCTGTTACTACACCGGCTTTCCTTAAATGTTAGTTAATGGAATAATCGGAATCATTTGCTACTCTCAGCCAAAATTCATACTTGAAACTTAATATATAGTTGTTTTTATTCAAATCTTCATAGGGAAATCCTTGGGCGTTTCATATGGACGTCCTTGGTCTTTGAATAGCTGAGGATGTTATCAATAAATACAATCATGCTTATCCAAGCACTCCTTATACACCATGTTTCTTGACTGATACACTTGTTAATCCAAATGACATTACCAAAAATTGTGATGGCCATTTTTCGTGTTAACTACAGTCTTTGATACGTCCTCAGGCTGGATCTTAAGTCAATCCCCGAGACACAACATGTTCCTTGAATTAGGTTACATAAATAATCAGTTCTTGATAAGGTTACTGGTTCTTGCTCGCCATTTTATTAAACTCCCGATAATCATTATACATTCTTATCATTTCATACTTCTTTTCAGCAGCATTTATGGCACAACCCAAGGGACTATATCTGGTATGCTCACCTTCATTACTAATATCTTTTACAATTATCGAGCTAATTATTTCGTCCCCCGAATCTTCAAAAAAACTCCGGGGCATTTATATATTACTCAGCTTCCTTTAGCTTAAGTATTTTCTTCTTTGTATCTTTACACAAGGTGGATCTACTTTATCTCTTTAGCTTATTAACTCTTTTTTTACACGATTGGAAGAGTTTCTTATCTTGCTCCTTCCCTTAGCAACTCATCCTACTACTAGATTCCTACACTTTACTATTCACTTCTCCTGAATTAATCTTTGCCTTATGAAAGGAAAACCAATTTGTTACAAAAATCATATCAACTTCTCTAGCTCAAAGGGTATCAAGTCAGCTGCACTACGTCCGAATTCTAACCGCTCGATCTTTTTGGTCACTCCAGAAGTTCTACCTCTAACCATGCTGGATGTTGACCCTCAGAATGTAGAACCTTGAATAACCGTTCCACAACTCCTTGCAATACGCCCAACCTTCCGACATTTATAACAAGTAACTCCTGGATTTTCTGGATTGCACTCCGACGCATAATGACCCTTATGACCACGTGCGATACATTGAATGTTCTTTTGTTTCCAGGTCTGAAAATCACATCAGAAATCGACTTACTCTAATTGGAACCGACTTCTATCTAACTGACCATTAGCTGGTAAAATTAACCAACTCTTCTTTTTATTTAACCAATTAGAATATCAATCGAAACACTAATAGCACACCATAATATACGTTGTATCTTTAAAAGTAGGGTATTTTCCAAAACTTTGGGCAGCATTTTCTCTATGTTATTGACTATCAGTCGGACTCAAGCCGACACCAATAATCAACCAATGACCATATCAATCCATCACCATCAACCAAACCACCAACAATTATATTAATCAACTGCCATCACTCAACCCACAATTCACAACACTGTGACACACCACATACTAATAACCATATGTATCACTAATCAACACAACAAAATAAATGGGGTTGACTATTTCAGCCACAACTAAAAAAAATAGCCTCGCAAACCAGGTCAGACTTAAGGAATCCTGAATCCTGCTGGACATACTAGTCCAATTTCAACCAACCATTCTTTTAAAGGTGGTTTCCTATCATTGGCCATAGACTCACGTACCACTGAATTAACTTTTCTAAGGACAAAACCTTCTCCAATGGATCACCAATCCTTTCTACTGTCGTTATTCCAAAATAGCAACCGAATACGGAACTTTTACTTCTCCAGACGGTCAACTCTTCGTTTACTTTCCATAACTAGAATGGTCTGACCACAGAGGTTACCGAAGGAAATTCATTGCCATAAAATGCCAAATAAAAATTTCGAAATCAAGATAATCCATTCTAAAAGAAAAGTGAAGAAGATGCAGATATGACTGGGAGCAACCATACAAGTACGTAAGATGGTCAGTCTTCGTACCATACAGTTTATAACACATATTTCGGTGGCGTCCCACCAGACCCTTTGTCACACAGACAAATAGTCACATCATATATATTGTCTGCCCCAATCAACCGATAGAACCTCCGAGGAAGGAAATATAAGGGTTCAAGGTATAAACCTCAGTACTTATCCACATTCACTATAAGACTCAGCTGTCATGGCAGCCGCTGACTATTACCCTTCCACCTGAACCTTCACGATTAGATTCGCTTACTCGGGAAAAAAAACTAGAAACCTCAACTAGACATTGCCAACGATACCTATATATAAAGGAGACTTACTAAAATCTAGGGCAGTTCCAGCCAATCCCCAACAGACATCAGGGTTACGCCTTCGAACCCTTGACTAAACTCACAGACTCGCTCCTCTGGTTGAGTTGCTGACTCATATCTATATAGAATAAACCTTCTTGCATTCTTCTGATTCTATTTCTAACGTAAATCAGGGACTCAAACCTGTAGCTCTGATACCAACTGTGACGGCCTCAACCCCGGGGTCAGGAGTTGACGTCATCAATAACAACAATAACAAATTAATATAATCCAACTCAACATTATTATATAAGCACAACCCCTTTTTCCAAGATCTTTTCCAGGTTTAAGTATGACTTAGGTTACAATCCTAACAAAACCAACTTACTAAAGACAATCCTGACAATACTATCTTTGTACAACAACTCAACAGACCCTCTTGGGTCCAACACAACTACCTCAGAGGAGCCTGACACGGAAGGAACTGGAACTCTGCCCTGACCACCACGGGAAAATCTCCTAGGCATCTGCAATACATATATAAAATATTTTGCAAGGGTGAATAATCAATTGCTCAGCAGTACCACCATATGAATAATAATCAAAAACAGTTTATGATAAACAATTATAGGAACATAAATCATAACTTGCTAGAAAACAAGTAAAACATGTGTGAACTGGATATCAAAACTGGCATGCTCTGGAAAACCAAATCATCAGTTGTGTGATGTGCATAAATATCAATTTCAATTTTAGCATGCTTCTTTCATTTTCAAATCTTTCGTCCCATCGCAGGACCCAGAAAACCATTTGTCCCGTTACGGGGACCCAAAATCATTTGTTCCGTTACGGGAACCATAAAACTTATCCCATCACGGGATCTATAAAACTTGTCCCATCACAGGACCTATAAAACTTGTTCCTCTCCGGAAACCTCAATATCACATGCTCAGATATAAAACTATTGGACGATCCCTGGTGAGAAAGCTGATCAGGCTATCCTATGAGACTTGTTCTGGAACTCAGAGACTAGCTAGGTCTCTGTCACGCTGGGCTGGTGGTTATAATAGGGTACACAACCACTTCGCCTCTTACGCTAACTTCCAGGCCGTTACGGGCCTTCTGCGCACACTCATCCAATTATCTGATCATTTTTATCCAGTTTTCTAAATCACTTACCTATCTCTTGTCAAAACAATTATAGCACAACACATTTTCCAAAACATTTTCATTTTTATTCAAAATTTTAGAGATAGGCATTTTCAGAAGTTACTTTTCCCCCAAAACCAAGTCAACGAAACAATTTGAAACACAAGGGTTACGTAACTTAAATCGTTCTGTTCCACTACAGGAATAAAATAACATTATATTCATATATGCTGAACCATAAAGATATGATCAGGGGTACTTGTCTTGCAGAGCTTTACAAATAATATCGATTGACCTTGATCCGACACGAACGCTCAGGCTTTATCGCCTAACCACTAGATTACCCTGGCTTCGACTTCAACACTCAGGTCCTTCGATTGGAACCTTACTGAGCTCGTCGACTGTCCACTAGGCTATCCAACGCCAACTCTTGGGCTTTCCGACTAGCACCTACAAAGTCGAAACACCCTAACTTAGACATTCGATTATGCTTGACTTATCCTCGTTAACAATCTACCCGGACTTTAACAAAACCCGACTCGTAACATACTTCATATAATAATACACGTATCAATTAGGGTTCACGTCTTCGAAAGTCAGTTCGGTGTTCGTTTTCCGAAATAGGTATATTTATCCTTTTATGAAATTAGGGTTATCAATTTTCGTAAAGTATTTCATCACAACACATAATCAGATTTCGTATAAGGTACGTACATATAACCGATCGACGTCCCGATAGTAATTGGGTATGGCCTCGTATTTCCATAATTTAATTTTCTAAAAATCGGGCAGCACCTCCTTTATTTATCGGACTACCCGTCGAACATCCCGACGTCCAAACAAACACAACTACAATCAATCGCAATCCAAACCCAACCACCGATTTCAGCCATCAATATCAGTCCCAGAATTCTCAATTATCAATTAAATACAATTACTAATTATTAGTCATGTTTTATAATTTTAATCGCATTTTATAGTTTTATTCACAATTCGCATTTTAAATCGTATTTTGTATTTTAAATTATAGGACTCGGAATATTCATCATAGTCCACCGTCTTCTCGTCGTAATTCATCGCGAACGGCGGTAAAAATTGCGGGTGCCCGTATAAATCGGGTTTCCATCGCGAACTTTCACCGATTATTGTTATAATTTCCCGCACGCAAATTAATTCACATCACGATTATAACTCAAATAATTTCTGCAGGAAATAAACAAATAAAAAAAAGAAATTAATCAAAATAGTTGAGCAAAGTAACAGGGACAGCACACGCCATCCACCAAGCCGCCACACCTCGCCGGATTCCGGGGAGGCGGCAACAGGATGAAGCGCGGAGTAATTCACATAGTAACACACGCATAGAACCTATGCACAGCCACAGAAACAGTACACCTCGCAAACACACACCGCCACCTTGCTTCCTCACCGAAAGCGGATGAAGGGCGGCGGCATAACACAAGAACAAGGGACTCAAAGAACAACAAAACCGAAGCAATAGTTACCCGAGACAGAAACGGCCGGTGAAAGAGGATGTCCGGCGAACCAAACCTAACAGGGAATCAGAGAAACAGAGGTAGCCGAGACGGAGGAGTGACAAGCAAAGACAAATGAGAGATGAGGTTACAAAAGTAACCCGATAAGGATTGGGATACCCATCGTTTCCCCCAATCTTTTTATCTGAATCTGAAACACAATATTTTAAGTATTAAGGATACATCTTGCAGATAAAACAAATCGAGATAATTACATAAATCTTAAAATTCCTAAAATAATTAGAAGTTGCTAAAATAAAATTTTCCAGAATTTTGTAAATCATTTTTGAAGCGCATTCGGACCCGTATTTGACGATTAACCGAAATAATGCGCGGGTCAATTTAATCCCAAAATTCCCGAAATAATTTTAAAACTCTTAGAATATTCCATACTTAGATAAATATGAGTTTTATAATTTTTTAAAGAATTTTGAAATTAAATACAGATTTAACAAATAATTACAATCAGAAAATCATATATGGCTAAATAATTAATAAAATATTGATTTCTCAATTTTAAAAACTCCTAAAAATAATTAATAAAATTATGAAGCCATAAAAATGATTTTAGAGATAACCCAAGTATTTATGAAAATAAATCCTGAATAAAATCACCTTTAAATACAAAAGTGACACAACACAACTTCGCAACGAATTGCACAATTAATACACGAACACCAACAATCACACATAATTATTTAAAGTATTAAAAAAAATAATATCCAGCTGACAGAACCCACAAACCTATTTTATTTATGCAATTATTTAATAATTACACATTTAAACAATATATAAAAATATACGAGTCGTTATAGATAGGCCATCTCGAGAGTCTAGTCAGAGGACTTAGTTGTGGAGGATGAGTGGATAGCTTGGATTCAAATGGTGGCGCATGTTTCCCGGAGGAGATTGGACGTGAGACCGTCCACTAGTGATGCTGATGCTGAGGCCCGGAGGCTGCATAAGATTATTCGTTGGATGTTGGTTGTGTTGAGAGAGATTATTGATAGTTAGATAGTGTTGGTCAGGAGGGATATCTGGTAGAGCCCGTATTTGTTGTTTTCTTTGTGCTCATATATTTTGCTTTGTTTTAACCATGGCAGTTAAGTAAAAGGATGGCCAGACTTAGGCGCACTTTTCGTAAGAGCGTATCTGGTGGCCCCTACCGTGTCGTAGGCTTTCAGATGCCAGAGCAGGTAGTACAGGAAGTGTGAGCAAACGCTATAGGTGGAAAGTTTATATTGATACAATGGGTTATCTATCGATTCCAAGTCGGAATCGATTATATATAAATTTAATATTATTTTTGGGTTGTAATAATTATTGTTGGTTGGTAGATATATCTTGTCTCAAACTTAATCCTGTTTAGATCCTGTTAACAGTTAATCAGGGTTTATGCTTTTATTAATGTTATTTTAATGGTGTGTGGGTCCTCATTTCCTAACCCCGAGATTGAGGGCATCATAATGACAGCAAAGGTTTTCACTACGGGACAAGATATACAGAAAAATGGATGTCATCATGGATTCAACAATTGCTATCACTGATAATAATTAATCATTGGAGTCACTGATAACAGATGAAGCATCTTTCTTGCTGAAGAATCAAGGCACAAATCCTCTTATTAGATAGTTCTGCATTAAAGGACAAAATGTCAATTCAGCGAATGATCAATGTCTCGTCTGAAGCAGGAAGGTTGAGAAGTTTGCTATTGTTAGAGTAAGAAAAGGATATTCTTATGGCTAGATTGGAATCTCAATAAAGGTGAAGTTAGTGGTTTTTACTATAAAGCTTCATTTGACAAAAGTTTACCTACGGCATTAAAAGCTCTTACCCTTGAATATCTACACAAGGAACTCTTTTGTAAAAAGGGTTTGGAGAGAGGGCTACCTCATCTAGAATTGAGAAGGATGATAAATGTGAGGCATAACAGGAAGAGAAGTCAAATACATCATCACATCAAAAAAAATATATACCTTAGTGATGAGTGATGGATACTCTTATTAAACAAAGTTGTTGTCCATGCGTTCTCAAGACAAGACATCACAAATGGTGATTGATCGTATTAGAAGATCAAGCTAGAAGCAACTGTAGAAGAAATGATCTTGTGATCAGTTAATGGGACTGAATTCAAGAAGCACTTCTTATTAATATCTGTAACATCAAGAATATTTTGAGATATATTCAGCATTGGGAGCTCCGTGTCAGAATGGAGTGGTATAAAGGAAGAACCATTTGATTAAATCTACAAGGGAAATATCAAGTTAATCAAGACTTTCTAAATACCAAAGGGCTGGAGCAGTCAATACAGTTTGCAATAAGTAAGATCAAGCCTCGAATATGATGTATACACGAAGACCACTAATGAGTTAATGGCCACCAGAAGCAAACACTGGATAACTTGAAAGTGTTTGGAGAGAATGTTCTATAGAATTAAACAATGAAATATTTTCAATTGTTTGAAGATCTTGGCATTTGCAGCTAAGATTAGTTAGGATATTCTTCATGGTTACTGTTAGGAATATGTTGTGTACTTAATGATAAGCTAAACAAAATACCTTAGTAGATTTAAATTAGTGAATTTTGTAGCACCCGACGGATGATCAATTATAGTCTCGACAGATGATTCAATATAGTCCTGACGAATGACTAATTGATATCCACCGGGTGAGTAGCTTATGTAACAATAAGTACTGTAGCACATTTCTGCAAACAACTTTGTATAGATTCTGTAGTAACTTATGAATCATGTAGACTGCTAGTAGATGTGCAGAATAGGTTGATTAAATGTAAATATAAGATGTCATGTAATTCTGCACAAATGAAATGGAGTCAAGTGATAAATGGCTACCCGACGGATGATCAACAAAGCTACCCGACGGATGATCAATAAGGCTACCCGACGGATAACAAGCATGTACCCGACGGATAATTAATTCAAATATCTGTTAACAGTGACAACACAATCACATGCATTGAGTGTTTTCAAAAGGAATGTGGCAGCCTGTTTATCAGGGTCTTGAGAACAAAGAAGCATTACCATTTCCATGCTATTATGAAGATATTCAAAGATGCTGGATTAGAGTAATGAAGCAGCATGGTATTAGACTTGATAGGTTTTGTTTTATTATCTTGTCTTATTACTATATAAACTTGGTAATATATAAACCAAGTGTAGCAAGTAGAACAACAACAAGACTAAGCAAATACATTCTCAGAGAAACATTTGTAAGCTGAATCCTGTAGCATTTCTCTTTAAGTTTAGTTGTTCATATTTGTAAGCAGCTGTGAGCTAGTCAAGCTTCACAGGGTTCTCACTCGATATTTATATATCTCTGGTGGATACATTCAAATCCACCAGAAAGTTTTAAAGACTTGTGTTTTTATTACTTGTGTTTTGATTTATAGAATTCTTTCATTCCGCACTTTGCAAATCAAACACTTATATATAATTAAGTTAGAACATTTTTCATAAATCTAAAAAAGAAGCCAGAATTATATTCAACCCCCCTTCTGTAATTCTTTTTGTATTGTTAGGGAATAACAATTGGTATCAGAGTAAGCTTTTGAACTACAAAGAGTTTAAAGATCACAACAAAACAACTGGAAATGAGCCATCTGTTCCCAAGCCTAGGAATGAATGGTCAGAACCTGATATTGAGCAAGTCAGGAAAGACAAGAAGGCCATGAATATATTATTCAATGAAGTTGATGGTGATATGTTTGATAACATCATTAACTGCAAAATAGCCAAGGAGGTTTGTGACACAATTCAGATTATCTGTGATTGTACTGAGCAAGTAAGGGAGAAGGGATAATAAGATGCAGCTGCTAATTCAGCAATATGAGCACTTTCATTGTGAAGATAGTGAGTCTCTCACTGACATTTTTAGTAGATTTCAAAAACTACTGAATGCTCGGAAGTTGCATGGAAGAGTCTATCAGACAAAAGACTCCAATCTCAAGTTCCTTAGATCTCTTCCAAAGGAATGGAACCCAATGACAGTCTCATTGAGAAACTCTCAAGATTACAAGAAGTTTACCTTGGAGAGACTATATGGCATCCTGAAGACTTATGAGCTTGAAATAGAGCAAGATGAGAGGATGGAGAAAGGAAGGAATAAAGGAGGGTCCATAGAACTGGTTGCTGAGTTGGAAAAGGAGAAGGAGGTGAAGATAGAAGTTGTTGAGTCTACTTCAAGGGTCTGTCAGAACAAGGGCAAGGGGATGGTAGCTGAAACTGAAGATCATCTGAGCCAAGATGATATGGATGATATTGATGAACATCTTGCATTTCTTTCCAGAAGATTTTCCAAGCTCAAGTTCAAGAAGAAATTTGGAGCAACTAAGCCAAGTAGAAATATGGTGGATAAATCAAAATTCAAAATTTTCAAATGTGGCTTGGCAGGGCATTTTTCCAGTGAGTGTAGAAAGTAAGATTCCAGCAAAAAGAAGCTTGAGCCTGTGGATTATTAACAGAAATATTTTGAGTTGCTCAAGCAAAAGGAAAGAGCTTTTATTACACAAGAAAATGACTGGGCAGCTGATGGTTTGGATGAAGATGAAGATGTGAGCTATGTCAATCTAGCCCTAATGGCCAAGTCTGATGAAACAGAGACAAGTTCTTCAAGTAATCAGGTAATCACCACTAACCTAGCACATTTATTTAAAGCTGAGTGTAATGATGCAATCAATGACATGTCTACTGAGTTATATCACTTGCGTGTTACACTTAAGTCTCTCACTAAGGAAAATGCTAAAATTAAAGAAGACAATTTATTTTTTAAGTGTGAGGAAAAAAGTGCTAGAGTCTCAGTTTATTGAATTTGAAAAATTGAGAATTGAATGTAAGATTGCTAAGGATGAACTAACTGAGTCCTTGAAGAAAGAGGAGATTTTGAAGAAGCAGCTTGAACGAGAACAGGAAGTGATTAAAGCATGGAAATCATCCAGAGATGTCCATGCTCAAATAACTAAAGTTCAAGGTATTGGGTCCTTCTTTGATGCAGCCTGGAAAAAGAGTAAGGAGAAGCTGGAATCCAATTTGATTGAAGGATTTCTAACAGATGTAGACTCGACGGATGATGAGAGTCATCCATTGTATAACCAAAAGGATTATCCGTCGAGTGACATAAATCCTCATCCTTTGGCTTTGAGAAAACCTGTGAGCAAAGCCAAACTTGCCAAGCTAAATGAGAAATATGGATCAGTTTCCAAAAACTTTGTTCCAGGAGAATCAAGTCAAGTGAAGAAGGAAAAAAAGTGAATGTTGGTCATCTGTCCATCAAGCAACTGAATGACAGATTAGAAAAGATAGAGGTTAAAACAGAAATTAAGAGGAAAAACAACAGAAATGGGAAAGTAGGGATTAACAAACATAACAACTACACACCTGATAAATATGATCCAAGAAAAATCTGTGTTAAGTGTGGTAGTGTTAATCATCTGTCTGTTAATTGCAAACTTGCTATGCCTACTCCTATATTTGTACCATCTTCTTTTCCCAACATGAATGCCATGCCTTCTATGCCTATGAATGATATTTCTGCACAGAATATGAATGCACAATTTGCTAATATGCCATTTGCACCTAATCCTTATTATGCTGCATTTAGTATGCCTCAAATGCCATTTAGCATGCCTTACTGGAATAACATGTTTGCAAACAACATGCCTTTTCCTGTTAATCAAAATGTGCATGATAATTCTGTTTCAATCACAGGTTTTAAAGGTCCAACTCAGATTACTAAGGATGAATCTGATATCCCCAAGTCAAATGAAATCAAACTTAAGAAACAAAAGAAGAAAGCTAACAAGGCAGGACCCAAGGAAACTTAGGTACCAAAATCAACTTGATTTGGTTTTGATGTGTTGAGGGAAACCGAAAGAATCAGTGGTACTTGGATAGTGGTTGTTCAAGACACATGACTGGAGATTCTACCCTGCTCATTGAGTTCAAGGAGAAAGCTGGCCCAAATATTACTTTTGGAGATGACATCAAGGGTTATACTTTGGGATATGGCTTGATTTCTAAAGACAATGTCATCATTGAGGAGGTTGCCTTAGTGGATGGTCTCAAGCACAATTTGTTGAGTATCAGCCAGCTTTGTGATAAAGGCAATTCAATAACCTTCAATTCAGAAGCCTGTGTTGTGACAAACAAAAGGAGCAACAAAGTGGTTCTCACTGGAGTGAGAAAAGGAAATGTGTACCTAGCTGACTTCAACTCATCAAATGCAGAATCTGTCACTTGTCTTCTTAGTAAAGCAAGTCAAGATGAAAGTTGACTGTGGCACAAGAAGTTGTCCATGCTCCAAGCTATTAAAGGAGATATTAATGGTATTGATGATTCATATCCAAGCAATGGAATGTTAGTGTATAACATAACTCATTACTTCAATGAAGCCAGTCAGCAAGGGTAAGGATTTTTCAGGAAATCCCAGCAACAGCTTAGGGGGAGCAAAAGAAGGATCAGCTAGTCAGACTCAACACCATATTGTAAATCAAGAGGACACTACAAGAACATATTCTGCTGAGACAAAGGGTTTGTTGTCAATATTATTCCCAGAGTCCAGTACTTAAGTGATCCAGATGGTGGAGTAATGATTGGCAGGGCTACTGAGCATGAATGATTATTTCTCTAGTTTTCTATCAGAAGAAGAAACTTAGAGAGTTATAGAAGCTTTGATAGATCCTGATTGATTGGGTGATTGTAAAGCAAGATGAACTCAATCAGTCAGCAAGCAGATTGTAGGGAAGCTGGTATCCAAACCAAATGACAAATATTATAATTTTAATTGCAAAGCAAGATGAACTCAATCAGTCATCTGCCACCATCTGGATGATATACTAGCTGGTACAGTCTCGGTGCGATGGCATCTCCTCACGCTTAGTGTTGACGTACTAAACCAAAGTCTCAAGTCTCGCAGTCATCAGCTCCTTAGGCTTCCCTTCATAGTTTCGGACGTCTGGATACACATTCTTCAATCAGTCTATCAGTCGGTCGTACTTTCCCTGAAGCATGTCAAACTCGCGACTCAACTCAGCATACACGGAAAAAGCAATAGTGTCGTCTGACCCAGAGGATGACGAGGAGTGCGCCCTTTGCTGACAAACCATACATAGATATATAAGAGAAGTATTAATAATAAATTTACTTAACCTACTCTCTCACATAATGTCTTAACTTATACATATATCCTATAACCTATTTGGGCTGTCCAGGGACTCTAAACCGTAGCTCTGATACCAAAACCTGTCACACCCCCAACTTAACAATACATAATATAAAACTATTACAATAGATAAAAGAAAGTAAATACAACCGAATCTAAAATCTTACGGTTTAGGGTTTAGAACAGCCCAACACTACTAATTATTACAACTGGTTTTAATATCGAGTCCTCACACAAAACTATCTCTTATTCTACCTGAGCTCGAACATACGCATCGGCATCACAAGTCTTACGCGTGGTCTGCTTGAATCTAACCATATCTGCTAGCTGTAATATCAGGGTGAAAGCAAGTAGTGAGCCAAATGCTCAACAAGTACTAAACAATACGGTATAGAACATAAATTGAGATATATTTAAAAGAATAACAATGTGAATATAGAGCTAATAATAATAAGAGATGAACTTTTGGGTGATGGCATCTTTTGTTTGTATCAAAACATTTCCAAAATCATTTCTTAATCAAAAACCATTTTATGACGCTACAGATTACAGCCGGAGATCAGCCGCGAAGTAATCCCGAACCTCTCTGGGTTCTAAAACATTAATGGGATCCCTATGCAACTTTTAAGCCTACAATATAAGTGTGGAAATGACTCGCGTCTCAGTCCAGATCCACTATTTAAAGAAAACATTTATCCCCCTTTGGGACTGAAATCCAGATTTTTAATTGTTTCAAAAATAAAACTGATGCTGATTGATAGTAAATTTCTTAAATAGTAAACATCTTTATTAAGGGATTATAGATCAGCATTGAAACACTGGAAATATGATCACTAAATCTCAGGGCCATGATCCACTAGACTTTACTCTATCAGGGTACTTGAACAGTTTCTATTTTCAAGGATTTTGACAAGGAGATTTAGTAGGGTTATTGGATAATATGAAAGAGTATTACCAAACTAGGCTTTAAGCCATAGTTTCAAATAAGGTATGGATATTAAAATATCAAGAAGATAATCAATATTGGTTCCAGGTGTGATATAGGTGTTAAAATACAAGGAAAGTGATCATCAACTCAAGGTATATCATGAAAGGAATATGCCTAAGTCCAATCATGTATTAGGATTTAGGAATAACTTTTTATGTAATCTGTTTTGATTTCATTAATATTAATAAAAGACTTGTTTTGTTTTTATTACGGGCTCTATCTATTTAAGTGTTTAAATAAGATATACCATAGTTTAGAGTAAAGCTTTTTATGGATTATGATGAGATCATAATAGTGAGACCTAAAAGATGATAACTCTAAACTTAAATAGTTCCTGGTCGTAGGATTACTAACTGGTAATTAATAATCCGCAGAGATCGGTACATACTATGCTTGCTTCATTATGAAGGATGTCTGTTCTCATAGACATTTGTGTGGTGACACTATAGCTAGTATGTAGGTGCTTATTATAGAATAAGTTCACTGAACATGACTCGCACAGCTGAACAACTGATGGAGTTCACTCACGTGTCAGCAGTTGTTCACATAGTGATAGTTGTACAAGTATCCTTAGACTTGAGGTCATCATAGTCATCTTGTGTACACTGAACTATGCTTTGGTTTAGTTCTTAGTCTCCAGGGACAATTATTAGGGCTCTACTGGGTATAGGAATTTGTACACGAAGATAGTGTATGATCAATAAAGGATCTACCCCTTCCAGTGAAGGAAGCGAATGTTCAAGGATGATCCACTTATGCTAGTTCAGGAATCTCTGGCCAGAGTAAATGAAATTAGAAAGGAGTTTCTAATTTGCATAGAACTAAGCATAGTAAATGGTAAGCAAGTGATTGAATTAGATAGGCTTGACACGAGATCCATGCCTTGTATTTAATCGGGACATTGTAGGGTAGAAGGAGTTTATTGTACGATAACTATTCACTGAATAGGTTCTTGGTATTCTAAACAGTGAATTCATATTATCCGGATAGTCGCGATATGCTGAGAAGTATCCCTCACGATGTAGAATAAATGTGATTAATTGATTAATCATATTTAATAAATTAGAGAATTTATATAAATAATGATAAAATAGTTTTATTATTATTTATTTCTACTACCGGCTTAATATTGAACCTACAGGGTCACACCATAAAAAGAGAATGATTTAATGGTGGAGAAATTAATTAATAATGGCTAATAATTATTTATTTATGAAATAAATAATTAATTGGCAAATTTAATAATTGATTAAATGAGATTTAATTGATTATAAATTAATTAAGAAAAGCTCTTAATATTATTAATTAAGGATTTAATTTTTTGGAAATTAAATCAAGAGAGAGAATTATTTCTAAAGTGTTTAGAAAAAGGATTAATAATTAAAAGGTGTTTTAATTATTAATGAGAATAATAAATGGGATAATAATAATAATATTTATGGGAAAATTTCAGCTGAAAATTTTGCCTATAAATATACTATTATAAACCCTATTTTTATTCTAACCCAAAAAAAAACCCAAAAGTTTTAGAAAACCAAATTCTCTCCACCTCCTCCTCCTCCTTAACGTCGTTTTCTTGGTGGATACCGGTGGAGTGCTTCACGTTTGAGGAGCAGCTGCTAAGGATCTCCGAACGTTGCTTTTGGATCGCATATTAAAGGTTAGTAATCGATCCCCTATGTTTTTACCACGATTTATATGCTTTTATTTGGATTTTATGTGTGTAAAAGTGTTTTACCATGCCCCCGCTGCGATTAAAATCCAACAATGGTATCAGAGCATAGGTTGTATGTATATAGATCTGTGGTAAAAATTTCAGAATTTTATGTGCTTGTATGAATTAATTATGATTTTTACAAGTAATATCATGGATTAATTTTGTCTGATGAGAAATCGTTTCTCAGAATAATTTTGAATGTTGATCTGGGTTCTACAAGTGCTGTAGATCGTCTGGGTATTTTTTTCATAATTTTATGATGTATAGATTATTTATTATGAATTTTTGAAATTGTTGCAATTAAATTCGTAATTAAATAATCATATATATATATATATAAATTGTTAGTATGTATGTATATATCTGTATCATCTGTTTTCTGCATCTGTGTGTGCTGTGTTGCTTGTCTGACTGAATGCATGGCGATCGAGTAAAGACAGACACAGAAGAAGACAGATCAGGCACGGCAGAACTGTCAGGCGCGTGTGGCGCACGCGCGCGGGAAGGGGTGTCGCGCATTCCGGGAATGCGTTACACCCTGTGGCGCATTCACGGAATGCGTTACACCTTTTAATTGGTTAAAAGGGTTGTAACGCATCACCGGAATGCGTTACAGGGCTTGTAACGCATTCCTGTAATGCGTTACAGCCCGACTGTTTACATTAAAATTGATTTTCTGGGAGTTTCGTAACTCCGTTTTAGGCGTGCAATATACCGTTGGATTCGTTTTTCCGAGATGGATCTAATGGAGTGATCAATTTTAGTTGATATAAAAGTTTTGAACTGTTTATATTTCCGTAAGTGTTTTAAAGCTATTTTTAACTGTTTTAATTGCTTTTAAATGCTTCATGTGATACATAGAGATGTAAAATGCTTAGACTAATGTGCTAGATCATATAGCATGCCTACCTTGATGTTTATTCATGTATATATATGTGATATATGCTTAGTTTATCATGCAATGATAGATTTAGGTGAACTTAAATGAACATAAGGCGTTTGTTAGACAACCTAGTCTAGTGAAATTGTTTCATAACCTTAATAATAATATTATGAATTCAATCATGAGATTCTTATGTTTATGAAACACGTAATTGAATATGAATTTTTGATATGAGAGAAAGGATGATTCTGTCAACAACAGATTTCTATCTGTAAGAAAGGGTTATTAAGTGACGCCTCTTGACAATGCTCCACCCGATCTGGGAATCATCTGATTATTGATTATTGATTTGAAATATTTAATTTAAAAGGAAGAATCTCTTTATAATATGATTATGATTGTAACGTAATATAATCCAACTAAAATTAAATAATATCAAGTAGTAATTGGCCAATGATACAACGGGCTTGTGTCGGTCATAGCCTTCCAACATGATAGAAAATAGTTCTTATTTTTGAATCATTGTCGGTTCGTGCTACAGCCGAGGGATTTGATTTCGAAATAAGAAATACTTGTCTATTACATAGAGATGTGTACATTGAATAAGAATCTAAAGGTCGGTACGTGCCACAGCCGTGGGCCTTTGGGGACTGATTCAATTGTACGGAATGTTGGGTTAGACTTGACTTAGAATATTGAGTTTGTCGTGCCACAGCCGAGACACAATTATTCAAGAGGCTAAAGTTTGATTAGGGAATAACATAAGATGTAATTGACAAGAGTTGTCTTCCTATTGAACATTACATGGCGGTTCGTGCTACAGCCGGGGTTGTGTAATGGAATGTAGGATCCCTATTCCCACTAGCATTATGAATGCTTAATTTTTCACGTAGGGGGTTGAATAAATTAGATAAACTAGTGGGAGCCACTTATGAATAAAGACCCGATTCATATAGTGTTTTTAAAATGAAATCGAATATTTGCTAAGTGTTGTTATGTGTTTATCATTTACAGATTTACTTTGTACGTTATGTCTTCTGCACTATCACTCAGGAGCATACTAGATGCTCACAAATTGACTGGTCCTAATTATGCTGACTAGCTTCGAAACTTGAGAATTGTTCTCAGGATTGAGAAGCTGGAATACGTGATTGACTCACCTAACCTACTGAACCTGCTAGTGATGCACATAATGATGAACATGTTGTGTATCGTAAGTGGATAGATGATGCAAATGTTGCTCAATGCATCATGCTAGCTTCCATGAACATTGAGCTACAGAAGCAACATGAGCATATGTATGCTCACACTATCCTAATGCATCTACAAGAGTTGTATGATGTGGCGGGGAGGACAGCTCGATATGAGATATCGAAGAAGCTGTTCGGTTGTAGGATGTTTGAGGGATCATCTGTGAATGACCATGTACTTAAGATGATCAATTTGATTGAACGTCTTGGACAACTTGGTTTTGCCATGGATGGGGTGCTGAGCCAAGACTTGGTCTTGCAATCGCTTCCGAGTTCGTTCTCACAGTTTGTTGTGAACTTTCACATGAATTAGTTGGATGTCAGCCTGCCTGAACTCCACAACATGTTGAAGACTGCGGAATCGAATTTTCCCCCTAAGAAGAGTTCTGTTCTTCTAATTGGTGAAGGTTCCAATCCTAAGAAAAGGAAGAGGAACTCTTCCAAGAAGAAGAAAGTAGGTGAAGAAAAGCCGGTTCCACCAAAAGCTGAAGACCCCAAGAGCAAAGTTGTTTGCTTTCATTGTAACAAGGTGGGGCACTGGAAGAGGAACTGCAAGGTTTACCTTGCAGAATTGAAGAGGAAGAAGGGTAGTGAGACTACCGCTTCTAATTCAGGTATGTTCATGATAGAAGTGAATATGTCATTAAATCAAATTTCTACTTGGGTATTAGATACCGCCTGTGGTTCTCATATCTGTAATTTGTTGCAGGGACCAAGGAGAAGTAGGACTCTTGAGGAAGAGGAGGTGATTCTACTGATGGGAAATGGAGCAAGAGTTGCAGCTGAAGATGTAGAATCATTTCATTTACATATGCCTACGGGCAAGACTATTGTTTTAAATAATTGTTATTTTGTTCCCTCGATTGTGAGGAATATTATTCCCATGTTAGACTTGGCTGGATTTTCATTTATTATTGAGAATAATGAATGTTCTATTCTTAGAGATAATATTCTTTATGGATGTGGTACTTTAAATAATGGTCTGTATAAATGTGACATAATTTACTTTAGATTGAACAAACTAATAAAAGAAAAGGGATGATGGAAATCTCACTTCATAGTGGCACTGCAGTCTCCATTTAGTAGACACGGAGAGAGGACTTCAAATTTGCTAGGAATGGTACACACAGATGTATGTGGACCAATGTCTACGCAAGCCATGGGTGGATTTTCATACTTCATTACTTTCATAGATGATAGATCTTGATTTGGATATGTGTTTGATGAAACACAAGTCTGAAGCCTTTGAAAAGTTCAAAGAGTATAAGTATGAAGTGGAGAAACAACCAAACATAGTATTATAACTCTTCGATCAGATCGAGGTGGTGAATACTTTAATGGAGTGTTTCTAGATTATCTCTAAGTAAATGGTATAGTCTCCCACTGGACTCCTCCAGATTGGTATCTGAAAGGAGAAATCGAACTTTGTTAAACATAGTTCGGTCCATGATGAGCTATGAGAATCTTCCAGTATTCCTATAGGGTTATGCATTGGAAACCTCAGCATATTTACTGAATAAGGTGCCTTCCAAATCTGTTCCTCAAACTCCGTATGAGATATGGAAAGAAAGGAAACCGAGTCTTAAACACGTTAAGATTTGGGGATGTCCAGCTTATGTCAAGAAAGTTGACCCAGATAAGCTGGAATATCGATCCGTAAGATGTAGTTTTGTGGGATATCCTAAAGAGACTTTAGGGTATTACTTTTACACCGATCATCGGGTGTTTATCTCCAGACATGCTACCTTCTTGGAAAAGGAGTTTATCCTTGAAGGAAACAGTGGGAGCAAAATTGAACTTGATGAAGTTCAAGAAGCACAAACTACTACGGATCAAGTGGAAACACCTGTTCTGACTGAACAACCTTTTGTGGAACAGCCCATTCATAGATCAGGGAGACTGTCTCGCCAACCTGAGAGGTAATATGGCCTTGTCATTGAGAATGACAATGAGTTGTCGTTCACTAATGATGACGACCCTATGACCTATAATGAGGCTATGAGTAGTGTTGACTCAGAGAAATGGCATAGTGTCATGAAATCCGGAATGGAATCTATGTATACGGTATACAAAAGATAGATTATAGCAGATGGCCAGGTGGAGACCTTTAAGGCCAGGATTTTGGCAAAAGGATTCAAATAAAGGTAATGGATTGACTTTGATGAAACTTTTTACCTATAGCCTTGTTAAAATCAGTTCGGATATTGCTTGCGATTGCTGCTTACTACGACTATGAGATCTGGCATATAGCCAGATGGTTTTCTTTCTGAGGGAAATGAAAACCTAGTGTGTAAGCTACTGCGAACCATATGTGGTTTAAAGCAAACTTCTCGTAGATGGAATATCCGTTTTGATGAGACAATCAAAGAGTTTGATTTTATCAAAAACGTAGATGAACCATGCGTCTACAAAAGTGGGAGTGCGGTAACATTTCTTGTATTATATTGAAATAGAGTTGACACACATAACAACATAGCAGACCCACTCACAAAGCTACTTTCTGAAAGTCACTTTGATCGTCATAAAGACTAGATGGGTATTAGATACCAGAGTGATTGGCTTTAGTACAAGTGGGAGATTGAAAGGAATATGTCCTAAGTCCAATCATGTATTAGGATTTAGGAATAACTTTTTATGTAATCTATTTTGATTTCATTAATATTAATAAAAGACTTGTTTTGTTTTTATTACGGGCTCTATCTATTTAACTGTTTAAATAAGATATACCATAGTTTAGAGTAAAGCTTTTTATGGATTATGATGAGATCATAATAGTGAGACCTAAAAGATGATAACTCTAAACTTAAATAATTCCTGGTCGTAGGATTACTAACTGGTAATTAATAATCTGCAGAGATCGGTACATACTATGCTTGCTTCATTATGAAGGATGTCTGTTCTCATAGACATTTGTGTGGTGACACTATAGCTAGTATGTAGGTGCTTATTATAGAATAAGTTCACTAAACGTGACTCGCACAGCTGAACAACTGATGGAGTTCACTCACGTGTCAGCAGTTGTTCACATAGTGATAGTTGTACAAGTATCCTTAGACTTGAGGTCATCATAGTCATCTTGTGTACACTGAACTATGCTTTGGTTTAGTTCTTAGTCTCCAGGGACAATTATTAGGGCTCTACTGGGTATAGGAATTTGTACACGAAGATAGTGTATGATCAATAAAGGATCTACCCCTTCCAGTGAAGGAAGCGAATGTTCAAGGCTGATCCACTTATGCTAGTTCAGGAATCTCTGGCCAGAGTAAATGAAATTAGAAAGGAGTTTCTAATTTGCATAGAACTAAGCATAGTAAATGGTAAGCAAGTGATTGAATTAGATAGGCTTGAAACGAGATCCATGCCTTGTATTTAATCGGGACATTGTAGGGTAGAAGGAGTTTATTATACGGTAACTATTCACTGAATAGGTTCTTGGTATTCTAAGCAGTGAATTCATATTATCCGGATAGTCGCGATATGCTGAGAAGTATCCCTCACGATGTAGAATAAATGTGATTAATTGATTAATCATATTTAATAAATTAGAGAATTTATATAAATAATGATAAAATAGTTTTATTATTATTTATTTCTACTACCGGCTTAATATTGAACCTACAGGGTCACACCATAAAAAGAGAATGATTTAATGGTGGAGGAATTAATTAATAATGGCTAATAATTATTTATTTCTTAAATAAATAATTAATTGGAAAATTTAATAATTGATTAAATGAGATTTAATTGATTATAAATTAATTAAGAAAAGCTCTTAATATTATTAATTAAGGATTTAATTTTTTGGAAATTAAATCAAGAGAGAGAATTATTTCTAAAGTGTTTAGAAAAAGGATTAATAATTAAAAGGTGTTTTAATTATTAATGAGAATAATAAATGGGATAATAATAATAATATTTATGGGAAAATTTCAGCTGAAAATTTTTCCTATAAATATACAATTATAAACCCTATTTTTATTCTAACCCAAAAAAAAACCCAAAAGTTTTAGAAAACCAAATTCTCTCCACCTCCTCCTCCTCCTTAACGTCGTTTTCTTGGTGGATACCGGTGGAGTGCTTCACGTTTGTGGAGCAGCTGCTAAGGATCTCCGAACGTTGCTTTTGGATCGCATATTAAAGGTTAGTAATCGATCCCCTATGTTTTTACCATGATTTATATGCTTTTATTTGGATTTTATGTGTGTAAAAGTGTTTTACCGTGCCCCCGCTGTGATTAAAATCCAACATATCAGGGTATCAAGCTTTAGGGTAAGGATAGGGTTATCAAACAATCATGAACGACTTTAAAGAATAACTGGCTTTTAGGTATCAAGATAAAATTTCCATCGAGGTTCTTACAAGAGTTAAATCTAAGCATCAGGGGGCAATATCAAGATTTCTTAGGAATCAATAGCATGTTAATCAAAAGGATCAATCAAGTATTATAATAAATCTCTATTTTATCATGGCATCACAATTACTTTGGTATACTAGCATAGTATGACTTTTGATCCAATTGCAATAAGTACTTGAGGGTTCATGGCATTTCTATATAATACAAAGATAGATTTGAGAATCACTTGGTCTAGGTATAACAAGATAAATTAGGATACTCGCATCATATATATAAGAACTAGTTATCACACATTCGCAGTGTAAACTAAAAAGTAGGTTGAATCACTTGCCTTGAGAAGGCTGGACTGGACTGGCAAGTAGGAGCAACTGGAAGCTTTACTCGACCTTTATGTAAAGTTTACCCTCGTCTTGAGATCCTACACAATTAATAATAACCTCATTATAATATATTCTCACCAACTAAACCTATTTACAACCCGAAATTAAACACAAATGGCACTTAGGCCTATATTCACGCAATTTATAATCACCTTATAAATATAGTTGTACACATAGCCACATATACTCATATACCATATTTAAGTACCAAATAATATCACACACACCATAATGCAACACTAGGCTTGGATGATCTCGCTCCACAACTTAAGTCACTTGATCGCTAAACAAGACAAAATCTCCAAATTTTGGCCTCCTAACTCGATGTGCCTTTACTAAACCATCTAAATCCTATTGACCCTCACTTGGGCCTTTCACTCTACTGACTTTATTATATCTTGCAATATAGTGGTCAACCTAGGCCTCACTCATAAGTGCTCTAAAACTATGTGGTAAGTGAAGGTGCTCTTATGGTAAATTTCAGAATGACATCTATGGTTTCTTGGGTGCATTAGACCTTCTTACACTACAAGTTTACCTCCAAAACTTCTACACTAGACTCTTATGCTCATTAGTCAACTCCCAAATTTGATGTGGCTCAAGGGCCTAGCTTGAGCCTCCCTAGGCCTAAGCTTAAAGTCCATGGTTCTCCCGTTTTTCTGGGCAGAAAAGGTCCTGACTTGAACTAACTTTCGACACATGATTCTAACTCAAATCCTATGAAATATGGCTGGAAACACTCCTCTGACACTCCCTCTAACTAAGGCCCAACAGGGCCTAATGAGGGCCTATCTAGGACATGGTAAAAACTTCCCATTTCTAATTTGTAACAAAACTGTCCCCTGTTAGATAGATTTTGTGATTCCACTTGTGCACCTAACCAAACGTCTTACAAACCTCCAACAATCACCTAAAACCTATTGTATACTGCTAGTGCTGGCTTCTGGTGCTTGGGCCTCAAATTTCAAAACAAATTCCCATTCAAAACTTCCCCACAAACTAGTGCTATAATTCTGGAAAAATGCAAACACTAACTAAACCCTTTCCACCTTAACTCCCACTTATTAATCAAGCATCCAACCTTTACCAAAGAAAACCTAGTGCAACAACATCCTAAAATAGTGCCTCAATAGGAGTGGAGATCATCCATGCCCTAGAATACCGACATGCAAATAAAAATACAACATGCAACTTATGGAAAACACTTAACATGGTTTCGGCTAATCATGGAGTTTAAATACTTGCAAATTCGACTTGAACCTATTTCTCAACCTTAATAATTATGAAATATATCTTATCTTAACTATTATTAAGCAATATATCATGGAAACAATCTATTTCAAGTACAAATAATTCGAATTTATAGAATTTTAAACATGAAAACATGATTTCGAGAAGAGTAGCATACACAACATGGTTGATCATCATATTAACATCTTAAAACTAGCATGCATGACTAATCATGATTATATAGTGAAATTTCATTAGCATGTAAAGTTTTTTAAAGCATGGTTTCTCCAAAAAAACACTTGTTTAAAACATATATGAAATGTATCTCATAGAGAGCTCTTGAATTCACAAGAATCAAGAGTTTCTCTTTGGAGATCACACAAAAGCTACACATGCAACCATGAAACTTCATCTCCCAATCACAAAACTCTTGGGAAGTATATAAAATAAATATAGGTAGGGGAATTACACTGGGGAAGATGAGAATGGAATGAAAAAAATAGAAGGGAGTGGGGAGGAGGTTCTCGGCCGAGAGCAAGGAGGAGAGGGAGGGGAGGGAGGTGAGATGAGGGTGGAGTGTGGAGTGAGTGAAATGATTCTCATATTTTGTGCTTGGTTTTATGCTTTTGATTGACTAAAAGAAATGAGTGGAAATGAGAATGTACAAGAATAACCTCTAGCTAAAGTTAGGCCATTTTACATGCAAGGTTAATCTAGTAATTTGGATAACAAAATGTGAGTTAGTGGGGTTGGAAATGTCTCCTTTGCCCTTTAATAGAATGGAAGAGTGATTTGCATGCAAGGGTTTCCATGTAATTTGCTAATTATTAACAAACAAATTTTCAAAGATTTATTTTTATAAAATAAAATAAAAGTTCAAAAATTATAAAATTTATACCATAAAATAACTTGGATTTTTAGAAATTTTATGAGATCACTATTGAAATTTGGGAATGAAATAACTTTTAAAAGAAAATTTTCCAAGGTTTAGAATATTCCTTATAAATTAAAAATAAGGGTAATTAATAAAACTCTTGCTTTGAAAAAATTATATTCTACATAAAGCAACTTATAACGCAGCAAATTACATTCACACAAACGTACAATCACTATGTATATTTATAATCGGCTCTAATATTATACAGAATTCACAAATAATATTACACAAAATGTCGGTCGTAACATCCTCTCCCCCTTAAGGGATTCTGTCCCCAGAATCTAAGAGAACAGATGAGGATACCAGGAATCAACCTAGGCGTTCCTCCAAAGTACTTTCACTAACTTTAACGACTTATTCCTAAGACTCTTTACTTGCGAGTCGAGTAATTTGACAGGTTGCTCCATAAATGACAGGTCTGCCTGAATTTCTACAGGTTCATATTATATCAAATGGTTGGCATCAGGATTGTACTTCTTAAGGAATGACACATGGAACACATTATGCACATGCTAATACTGAGGTGGTAAGGCTAACTAGTAGGCCACCTTCCCCACTTGACTCAAAATTTCAAAAGGACCTATGTATCTAGGTGCTAGCTTCCCTTTCTTGCCAAATCTAGACAACCCTTTCCTTGGTGACACCTTCAGCAAAACGGCTTCGCCTACTTGGAATCTAACATCCTTACGCGCTGGATCCGCATACTTTCTCTGTCTATCTTGAGCAGCAAGCAACCTTTTCTGAATTAATTTGACTGTCTCATGCAACTGTTGTACCAATTCCAAGCCTAGAATCTTTCCTTCTCCTACTTCATCCCAACTTGTCGGTGATCTACATTTCTGTCCGTACAAAGCTTCGTATGGTGGAATGCCAATACTGGAGTGATAGCTGGTGTTATAGGAAAATTCTACTAATGACAAGTGGTCATCCCAACTTCCTGCAAAATCGATTGCACAACTGTGCAACATGTCTTCGATTGTTTGAATTGTCCTTTCGCTCTGACTATCAGTCTGCGGGTGATACGCCATACTCATGTTCAGCTTCGTGCCAAGACTCTCTTGAAATTGCTTCCAGAATCTCGAGTTAAATCGGGGATCTCTGTCTGAAACTATCGATACGGGTACTCCACGTCTTAGTATGATTTCACGCACATACAAATGAACCAACCTGTCCAATGACAACTTCTCATTAATTGGAAGAAAATGCACTGACTTTGTAAGGCGATCAATTATAACCCATATAGCGTCATGTCCGGATTTCGTTCGCGGTAGTCCCACTATAAAGTCCATAGCAATATTTTCCCATTTCCATTGTGGGATCTTCAGGGGCTGAATTAATCCGCTTGGTCGTTGATGTTCTGCCTTCACTTTCTGACAAGTATAACACTTTGCAACCCATTCTGCCACCTCTCGCTTCATGTTTGGCCACCAAAAGTTCTGCTTCAAGTCTCGATACATCTTGGTGCTTCCCGGATGGATTGAAAATCTTGAATTGTGGGCTTCTTGCAATATCACATTCTTTAATTTAGGTACATAAGGAATCCAAATTCTTGAGGAAAAGCTTAGTATATCTTGCTCATCCTTTTAAGTACCAATCTCTTCTCCAGTTAGTTGATTTTTCTCTTTCTTCATAACTTCTTCCTGACATTTTCTTATCTTTTCCAATAATCTTGGCTGAAAAGTCATTGCACGAAAAACTTCTTCAACTATTCCACAATCACAAAGTTCCAATTCAAATCTCTTAATCTCTTCAGATAATTCTTTTGGTGTTGCTATCATATTCAATCTTTCCTTCCTACTCAAAGCATCGGCTACAACATTTGGCTTTCCCGGATGATAATTTATCGAGCAATCATAGTCCTTAATCAATTCCAACCATCTCCTTTGCCTCATATTGAGCTCCTTCTGAGTGAAAATATACTTTAAACTCTTGTGATCCGTGTAGATCTCACACTTTTCTCCGTAGAGGTAATGTCTCCAAATCTTAAGTGCGAACACTATGGCAGCTAGTTCCAAGTCATGCGTAGGGTACTTCAATTCATACGGTTTTAACTGTCTTGACGATACGCGATCACCTTATTATATTGCATTAGCACACAGCCCAATCCTTTATGTGAAGCATCACTGAAAATCACAAAGTTTCCTTGGTCGTCTGGAAGTACTAACACCGGAGCTGTTACCAACCTCTGCTTCAACTCTTGAAAACTATCCTCACATTCTGCATTCTATTCGAACTTCTCATTCTTCCTGGTTAACTTAGTCAATGGCGTGGCAAGTTTTGAAAAATCCTTAACAAATCTTCTATAATACCCCGCTAATCCTAGAAAACTTCACACTTCCGTAGGTGTCTTTGGCCTCTCCCAACTCATAATCGCCTCAATCTTTGCCGGATCTACTTTAACTCCTTCATCTCCAATGACATGTCCCAAAAATTGAACTTCCTTTAACCAAAACTCACATTTAGAAAACTTGGCATACAACTTCTCTTGTCGGAGTATCTCCAATGCTATACATAGATGCTACTTATGTTCTTCTTCCGACTTTGAATAAATAAGGATGTCATCAATGAACACCACTACGAACTTATCCAAATACTTTTTAAATACCCGATTTATCAGATCCATAAATGCTGCCGGGGCGTTAGTCAATCTAAAAGGCATTACTAAGAATTCATAATGTCCGTATCTGGTCCTGAATGTTGTCTTTGGAATATCCTCTTCTTTGATCTTTAATTGATGGTATCCTGATCTCAAACTGATCTTTAAAAAGCACTTTGCTCCTTTCAGCTGATCGAATAGGTCATCTATTCTTTGTAGCGGGTAACGGTTCTTAATCGTCACCTTATTCAACTCCCGATAATCTATACATAACCGTATACTTCCATCTTTCTTCTTTACAAACAGAACAGGTGCTCCCCATGGCGACATACTTGGCCGTATCACTCCCTTATCCAACAATTCTTGTAGCTGACTCGCCAACTCTTTCATTTCTCCTGATGCCATCCTATATGGGGCCTTCGAAACTGCTTCTGTGCCCGGAACAAGGTTGATCTCGAACTCGATTTGTCGATCTGGTGGTAAGCCTGGTAGTTCATCTGGAAACACATCTGGAAATTCGTTGACTACGGGAATATCTTCTATGCTGGGGTTTTCCTTTTCTGAATCCACTACATAAGCTAGGAATGACTCACAACCTTTCCTAAGTAAGTTCTTAGCCTGAATAATTGTAAGAAACAGTTGCTTTTTCCTCTGTCCCTTAAATATTACTTTCTCTCCACTCTTCATCTTTAAATACACCTTCTTGGACTTACAATTAATCTGGGCGTTATTCTTCCCTAACCAATCCATACCTAAAATTATATCGAACTCTCCCAACTTGAAGAGTATGAAGTCGGCTAAAAATTTATAACCCGAAATATCAATCTCACACTTCAGATAGAGTTGACTCACAAGAATCTTCTCTTGGTTTATAATTACCACATTTACTACCTCGTTCATAACCATTTTATCACATTGAAGTTTATCAACAAAAGTTTCTGATATGAAAGATCTCGTCGCTCCAGAATGAATCAATACTTTAGCTTCGACATTATTTAGTAAAAGTATACCTGCTATCACCTCAGAGTTCTGAACAACGCCCTTCATTTTTAAATCGAATGTCCTTGTTGTTGCTTGCAGAGTTGTTATAGATGGTGGAGGTAAGGCCAATACCTCAGCTGGCACGCTTGCACTGGTACTTGCCACGTTAATCAGAGCTTTGACTAGTCCTGTTGACTTGCACTCCCTAGCTATGTGTCCAGTCTTTCCACACTTGTAGCATGTGACTCCCGGCTTCAGCATCTTACACTCGTTTTCCAAATGTCCCTTTTGGTTGCACCTATAGCATGTCATGCTCAGCTTATTACACACTCGGGGGTGCCTTCCTCCATAATGCTTGCATTCTGGTCTCTGAAATCTGTTTTCTCCAACTTGTCCTTGGCTTGCCTGGTTGTTCCCCTTTGATTCTTGTCTTTTGCTCAAATTTCCCTTCTTTTGAAAATTTCCGCCTTTACGGAATCCAATCTTCTTCATATTCCTGTCTTGTGAATTTCCTGCTTCAGACTTTTCTTCATAGAATGAAACCTTTATCTTCTTGTTATCCCTTTCCTTCCTTGACTGCATCCCATTACTCTCAATCAGAGCAGCCTTCTGCATTACGCCTGCATAAGTATCAAGCTCAAACATAGCCACTCTATCTCTGATCCAAGACTCTAATCTTTATTGGAATCTCTTTGCTTTTTCCTTCTCACTGCTGGTATACATGGTCACAAACCTTGATAACTCTGTGAACTTCTTCTCATACTCCAGTACATACATACTCCCTTGCTTCAATTCAAGAAATTTAAGCTCCATCTGATTCTACATGTACTTAGGGTAATACTTTTCCAGAATTAACTTCTTAAATCTTTCCCAAGAAACTTGCTGATTTGCTTCCATAGCTTTTACTGAATCCCACCAATAGATGACTTCGCCCTTCAGGAAGTAAGTAGCATATGGTATCTTCTGATCGTCCCCTAACTGTACCAATTCAAAAGCTCTTTCCATTTCCTTAATCCATGTGTTTTCTATTATTGGATTAGTGGTATCATGAAATGCAGGTGGATTCACATTCTGAAAAGCCTTGAAAGTAACAACTTGTCGAGGTGGTACTGGTGTATCAGGTGGTTGGTTTCAAATTTTTGTTGAAGAGTTAGTTGTTGTTGAGATATAGCGTTTGTTTGCTGTTGTAAGGTTTCCAGTAATCGAAGAATATTTGGATCTGTGGTGGTTGTGGTTGTTGGGTTCTTCTTTTTGGGTGGCATGATCCTGAAGTAAGAGTTACGTCAAAACAGGTATGAATAATGAAATAATTCGAGGGTGTCGCATGGCATTCTTGTTCACATATGAGGTCAAGTTTCAAATTAAAAAAATAGGGTGATGCATATAAAGGCGTAAGATAAACAATTGAAAGCAAACGAAACGATAGTGCATTGAAATTTAAGGTCACAATACATCAAGAATAAAATAAGGTCTGAATTTAGGAATAACATGCTTATTTAAAGGAACAACAGGGAGTTCTACATAGTCCGATAATATAACAACATGAAAGGTAGATAATGGAAAGAACTAAGGCTCCACTCCATCGAAACAAGGCATGGTAGTCTTCTCCTCACGAAGCGTCTTCACAATACTCTGGAGCTCATCTGCCACCATCTGGATGATATACTGGCTGGTACGGTCTCGGTGCGATGGCATCTCCTCAAGCTTAGTGTTGACGTACTGAACCAAAGTCTCAAGTATCGCAGTCATCTGCTCCTTAGGCTTCCCTTCATAGTTTCGGTTGTCCGGATACACATTCTTCAATCGGTCTATCAGTCGGTCATACTTGCCCTGAAGCATGTCAAACTCGCGCCTCAACTCAGCATACACGGAGAAAGCAATAGTGTCGTCCGACCCAGAGGATGGCGAGGAGTGCGCCCTTTGCTGACAAACCATACATAGATATATAAGAGGAGTATTAATAATTAATTTAATTAACCTGCTCTCTCGCATAATGTCTATAACTTATACATATATCCTATAACCTATTTGGGCTGTCCAGGGACTCTAAACCGTAGCCCTAATACCAAAACCTGTCACACCCCCAACTTAACAATACACAATATAAAACTATTACAATAGATAAAAGAAAGTAAATATAATCGAATCCAAGATCTTACAGTTTAGGGTTTGGAACAGCCCAACACTACTAATTATTACAACTGGTTTTAATATCGAGTCCTCACACAAAACTATCTCTTATTCTACCTGAGCTGGAACATACGCATCGGCATCACAAGTCTTATGCATGGTCTGCTTGAATCTAACCATATCTGCTAGATGTAATATCAGGGTGAAAGCAAGTAGTGAGCCAAATGCTCAACAAGTGCTAAACAATACGGTACAAAACATAAATTGAGATATATTTAAAAGAATAACAATGTAAAGATAGAGCTAATAATAATAAGAGATGAAATTTTGGGTGATGGCATCTTTTGTTTGTATCAAAACATTTCTAAAATCATTTCTTAATCAAAAACCATTTTATGACGCTACGGATTACAGCCGGTGATCAGCCGCGAAGTAATCCCGAACCACGCTGGGTTCTAAAACATTAATGGGATCCCTAGGCAATTTTAAGCCTACAATATAAGTGTGGAAATGACTCGCGTCTCAGTCCAGATCCACTATTTAAAGAAAACATTTATCCCCCTTTGGGACTGAAATCCAGATTTTTAATCGTTTAAAAAAAAACTGATGCCGATTGATAGTAAATTTCTTAAACAGTAAACATCTTTATTAAGGATTATAGATCAACTTTGAAACACTGGAAATATGATCACTAAATCTCAGGGCCATGATCCACTAGACTTTACTCTATCAGGGTACTTGAAAAGTTTCTATTTTCAAGGATTTTGACAAGGAGATTTAGTAGGGTTATTGGATAATATGAAAGAGTATTGCCAAACTAGGCTTTAAGCCATAGTTTCAAATAAGGTATGGATATTAAAATATCAAGAAGATAAGCATTACTGGTTCCAGGTATGATATAGGTGTTAAAATACAAGGAAAGTGATCATCAACTCAAGGTATATCAGGGTATCAAGCTTTAGTGTCACACCCCCAACTTAAAAATACATAATATAAAACTATTACAATAGATAAAAGAAAGTAAATACAACCGAATCCAAGATCTTATAGTTTAGGGTGTGGAACAGCCCAACACTACTAATTATTACAACTGGTTTTAATATCGAGTCCTCACACAAAACTATCTCTTATTCTACCTGAGCTCGAACATACACATCGGCATCACAAGTTTACGCGCGGTCTGCTTGAATCTAACCATATCTGCTAGCTGTAATATCAGGGTGAAAGCAAGTAGTGAGCCAAATGCTCAACAAGTGCAAAAAAATAAGGTACAAAACATAAATTGAGATATATTTAAAAGAATAACAATGTGAAGATAGAGCTAATAATAATATGAGATGAACTTTTGGGTGATGGCATCTTTTGTTTGTATCAAAACATTTCAAAAATCATTTCTTAATTAAAAACCATTTTATGACACTACAGATAACAGCCGGTGATCAGCCGCGAAGTAATCCCGAACCTCGCTGGGTTCTAAAACATTAATGGGATCCCTAGGCAACTTTTAAGCCTACAATTTAAGTGTAGAAATGACTCGCGTCTCAGTCCAGATCCACTATTTAAAGAAAATATTTATCCCCTTTTGGGACTGAAATCCAGATTTTAGTCGTTTCAAAAAAAACTGATGCCGATTGATAGTAAATTTCTTAAACAGTAAACATCTTTATCAAGGGATTATAGATCAACTTTGAAACACTGGAAATATGATCACTAAATCTCAGGGCCATGATCCACTAGACTTTACTCTATTAGGGTACTTGAATAGTTTCTATTTTCAAGGATTTTGACAAGGAGATTTAGTAGGGTTATTGGATAATATGAAAGAGTATTGCCAAACTAGGCTTTAAGCCATAGTTTCAAATAGGGTATGGATATTAGAATATCAAGAAGATAAGCATTACTGGTTCCAGGTATGATATAGGTGTTAAAATACAAGGAAAGTGATCATCAACTCAAGGTATATCAGGGTATCAAGCTTTAGGGTAAGGATAGGGTTATCAAACAATCATGAACAACTTTAAAGAATAACTGGCTTTTATGTATCAAGTTAAAGTTTCTATCGAGGTTCTTACAAGAGTTAAATCAAAGCATCAGGGTGCAATATCAAGATTTCTCAGGAATCAATAGCATGTTAATCAAAAGGATCAATCAAGTTTTATAACAAATCTCTATTTTATCATGGCATCATAATTACTTTGGTATACTAGCATGGTATGACTTTTGATCTACTTGCAATAAGTACTTGAGGGTTCATGGCATTTCTATATAATACGAAGATAGATTTGAGAATCACTTGGTCTAGGTATAACAAGATAAATCAGGATACTCGCATCATATATAAAAGAACTAGTTATCACACATTCGTAGTGTAAACTAAAAGTAGGTTGAATCACTTGCCTTGAGAAGGCTGGAATGGACTAGACTGGACCGACAAGTAGGAGCAACTGGAAGCTTTAATCGACCTTTATGGACCTCGTCTTGAGATCCTACACAATTAATAAAAACCTCATTATAATATATTCTCACCAACTCAACCTATTTACAACCCGAAATTAAACACAAATGGAAGCTAGGCCTATTTGCACTCAATTTATAATCACCTTGTAAATATAGTAGTACACATAGCCACATATACTCATATACCATATTTATGTACCAAATAATATCACACACACCATAATGCAACACTAGGCTTGGATGATCTCGCTCCACAACTTAAGTTACTTGATCGCTAAACTAGACAAAATCTCCAAATTTTGGCCTCCTAACTCGATGTGCCTTTACTAAACCATCCAAATCCTAATGACCCTCACTTTGGCCTTTCACTCTACTGATTTATGCTATCTTGCAACTATAGTGGTCAACCTAGGCCTCACTCATAAGTGCTCTAAAACTATGTGGTAAGTGAAGGTGCTTCTTATGGTAAATTTCAGAATGACATCTATGGTTTCTCGGGTGCATTAGACACTCTTACACTACAAGTTTACCTCCAAAACTTCTATACTAGACTCTTCTGATCATAAGGCAACTCCCAAACTTGATGTGGCTCAAGGGCCTAGCTTGGGCCTCCCTAGGCCTAAGCTTAAAGTCCATGGTTCCCCTATTTTTCTGGGCAGAAAAGGTCCTGACTTGAACTAACTTGTGACACATTATTCTAACTCAAATCCTATGAACTATGGCTCAAAAAACTCCTCTAACACTCCCTCTAACTAAGGCCCAACAAGGCCTATAGAGGGCCTACCTATGACATGGTCAAAACTTCCCATTTCTAAGTTGCAACAAAACTGTCCCTTGCTGGACAGATTTTGTGATTCCACTCGTGCACCTAACCAAACGTCTTACAAACTCCAACAATCACCTAAAACCTATTGTATACTCCTATTTCTAGCTTCTGGTGGCTTGGGACTCAAAGTGAATAACAAATTCCCATTCAAAACTTCCCCACAAACTAGTGTAACAATTCTGAAAAAATGCAAACACTAACTAAACCCTTTCCATCTTAACTCCCACTTATTAACCAAGCATCCAAAATTTACCAAAGCAAACCTAGTGCAACAACATCTTAAAATAGTGCCTCAACAGGAGTTGAGATCATCCATGCCCTAGAATACCGACATGCAAATAAAAATACAACATGCAACTCATGGAAAACACTTAACATGGTTTCGACTAATCATGGAGTTTAAATACTTGCAAATTCGACTTGAACCTATTTCGCAACCTTAATAAACGAAATATATCTTCTCTTAACTATTATTAAGCAATATATCATGGAAACAATCTATTTCAAGCACAAATAATTTGAATTTATAGAATTTTAAACATGAAAACATGATTTCGAGAAGAGTAGCATACACAACATGGTTGATCATCATATTAACATCTTAAAACTAGCATGCGTGGATAATCAAGATTATATAGTGAAATTTCAGTAGCATTCAAAGATTTTTAAAGCATGGTTTCTCCAAAAAAACACTTGTTTAATATATATATGAAATGTATCTCATAGAGAGATCTTAAATTCACAAGAATCAAGAGTTTCTCTTTGGAGATCACACAAAAGCTACAAATGCAACCATTAAACTTGATCTCCCAATCACAAAACTCTTGGGAAGTATATAAATTAAATATAGGTAGGGGAATTACTCTAGGGAAGATGAGAATGGAATGAAAAAAAAAATAGAAGGGAGTGGGGAGGGGGTTCTCGGCCGAGAGCAAGGAGGAGAAGGAGGGGAGGGAGGTGAGATGAGGGTGGAGGGTGGAGTGAGTCAAATGATTCTCATATTTTGTGCTTGGTTTTATGCTTTTGATTGACTAAAAGAAATGAGTGGAAATGAGAATGTACGAGAATAACCTCTAGCTAAAGTTAGGCCATTTTGCATACAAGGTTAATGTGGTAATTTGGCTAACAAAATGTGAGTTAGTGGGGTTGGAAATGTCTCCTTTGCCCTTTAATAGAATGGAAGAGTGATTTGCATGCAAGGGTTTCCATGTAATTTGCTAATTATTAACAAATAAATTTTCAAAGATTTATTTTTATAAAATAAAATAAAAGTTCAAAAATTATAAAATTTATTCCATAAAATAACTTGGATTTTTTTAGAAATTTTATGAGTTCACTATTGAAATTTGGGAATGAAATAACTTTTAAAAGAAAATTTTCCAAGGTTTAGAATATTCCTTATAAATTAAAAATAAGGGTAACTAATAAAACTCTTGCTTTGAAAAATTTATATTCTACATAAAGCAACTTATAACGCAGCAAATTCCATTCTCACAAACATACAATCACTACGTATATTTATAATCGGATCTAATATTATACAGAATTCACAAATAATATTACACAAAATACCGGTCGTAACATTTAGGGTAAGGATAGGGTTATCAAACAATCATGAACGACTTTAAATAATAACTGGCTTTTAGTTATCAAGATAAAGTTTCTATCGAGGTTCTTACAAGAGTTAAATCAAAGCATCAGGGTGCAATATCGGGATTTCTCAGGAATCAATAACATGTTAATCAAAAGGATCAATCAAGTATTATAACAAATCTCTATTTTATCATGGCATCACAATTACTTTGGTATACTAGCATGGTATGACTTTTGATCCACTTGCAATAAGTACTTGAGAGTTCATGGCATTTCCATATAATACGAAGAAAGATTTGAGAATCACTTGGTCTTGGTATAACAAGATAAATCAGGATACTCGCATCATATATATAACAACTAGTCATCACACATTCACAGTGTAAACTAAAAAGTAGGTTGAATCACTTGCCTTGAGAAAGCTGGACTGGACTGGCAAGTAGGAGCAACTGGAAGCTTTACTCGACCTTTATGTAAAGTTTACCCTCATCTCGAGATCCTACAGAATTAATAATAACCTCATTATAATATATTCTCACCAACTCAACCTATTTACAACCCGAAATTAAACACAAATGGCACTTAGGCCTATATGCACGCAATTTATAATCACCTTATAAATATAGTAGTACACATAGCCACATATACTCATATACCATATTTAAGTACCAAATAATATCACACACACCATAATGCAACACTAGGCTTGGATGATCTCGCTTCACAACTTAAGTCACTTGATCGCTAAACTAGACAAAATATCCAAATTTTGGCATCCTAACTCGATGTGCCTTTACTAAACCATCCAAATCATATTGACCCTCACTTGGGCCTTTCACTCTACTGACTTTATGATATCTTGCAACTATAGTGGTTAGCCTAGGCCTCACTCATAAGTGCTCTAAAACTATGTGATAAGTGAAGGTGCTTCTTATGGTAAATTTCAGAATGACATCTATGGTTTCTTGGGTGCATTAGACACTCTTACACTACAATTTTACCTCCAAAACTTCTACACTAGACTCTTCTGATCATAAGGCAACTCCCAAACTTGATGTGGCTCAAGGGCCTAGCTTGGGTCACCCTAGGCCTAAGCTTAAAGTCCATGGTTCCCCTATTTTTCTGGGCAAAAAAGGTCCTGACTTGAACTAACTTGTGACACATTATTCTAACTCAAATCCTATGAACTATGGCTGGAAAAACTCCTCTGACACTCCCTCTAACTAAGGCCCAACAGGGCCTAATGAGGTCCTACCTATGACATGGTCAAAACTTTCCATTTCTAAGTTGCAACAAAACTGTCCCCTGCTGGACAGATTTTGTGATTCCACTCGTGCACCTAACCAAACGTCTTACAAACCTCCAAAAATCACCTAAAACCTATTTTATACTCCTAGTTCTAGATTCTGGTGGCTTGGGCCTCAAAGTGCACAACAAATGCCCATTCAAAACTTCCCCACAAACTAGTGCAACAATTCTGGAAAAATGCAAACACTAACTAAACGCTTTCCACCTTAACTCCCACTTATTAACCAAGCATCCAACCTTTACCAAAGCAAACCTAGTGCAACAATATCATAAAATAGTGCCTCAACAGGAGTGGAGATCATCCATGCCCTATAATACCGACATGCAAATAAAAATACAACATGCAACTCATGGAAAGCACTTAACATGGTTCCGGCTAATCATGGAGTTTAAATTCTTGCAAATTCGACTTGAACCTATTTCTCAACCTTAATAATTATGAAATATATCTTCTCTTAACAATTATTAAGCAATATATCATGGAAACAATCTATTTCAACCACAAATAATTCGAATTTATAGAATTTTAAACATGAAAACATGATTTCGAGAGGAGTAGCATACACAACATGGTTGATCATCATATTAACATTTTAAAACTAGCATGCATGGCTAATCATGATTATATAGTGAAATTTCAGAAGCATGCAAAGGTTTTTAAAGAATGGTTTCTCCAAAAAAAACACTTGTTTAAAACATATATGAAATGTATCTCATAGAGAGCTTTTGGATTCACAAGAATCAAGAGTTTCTCTTTGGAGATCACACAAAAGCTACACATGCAACCATGAAACTTCATTTTCCAATCACAAAACTCTTGGTAAGTATATAAAATAAATATAGGTAGGGGAATTACACTAGGGAAGATGAGTATGGAATGAAAAAAAATAGAAGGGAGTGGGGAGGGTGTAATAACCCCAATTTTTGGAAATTTTTGAAACCCTTATGAATATTGTTTTTGTTGAATGAGAAAACTTTTCATGCCCCACTATGTAAGGATTCTGTTATGGATATTCTGAGATTTTATTAGTATTCTATATGACATATAAGTGTATGTAAAGATCGTCAGAATCCAATTCCGAACACTTTAATTTTTCCCGGAAATCCACTAGATACGGAAAGAATTGAGTATAAGGTAACATGATAAAAAGGATTTAAATTAAGGGATTATAAGAAAGGATCATAAAAGGATTATAATGTATTGAGAAAGGTTAAGGAAACCCAAGTAATAAGATCCCGGGTATGATCCCTCAAACGAGAAACGAGAACGAAAGTTAAGCGAACCGTATAACAGATCAGCGGTCATTAGGCAAACAATTAGAAGCTAATCAAAGAAATTAGAGGGGATGATGTCATCCAACCAATGAGAAGAGGGCAAGAAATGGATGATGACATAGCAATGTGATGTAAGCATGACATAGGAGGGAAGGAAGTGTGGTTGAATGATAACCACACAAAGTCAAGGTTAATTAGGTAATTAACCTAAAACAAATCAAAATTCAACCAACCAAGCAAAACATTTCATTTTTCATCAAACAAAACACAAAACCCTCCATTTCTTCATGAAGCTCTCGGCTTCTTTCTTAGCAAAATGAAGATCCAAGCTCCACCACTTACTATTTAGCAAGGTATTTATCTAAGCTTCCCCATGGATAGTTACATACTTCCTATAAGTTTAAGCTTCTAATTCCAAGCCAATCTTTTTTTATAAATCAAGGAAGAAGATGGTGAATAGTAACCTTCAAGAAATAACTTTGGTTTTCTTGATTTTTTATGAAAGTTCAAGGTAGCTTAAGCATAGATCAAGGCTTCCATGGGCATTCCAAGGATCTTTCATTGATTAAGAAGCTTCAAGGATGGTATAACATCTCCAAACCCTAGCTTTACTTTGTATATTAGAATGATTTTTGTTGATATGGTATTAGAGTAGCTTAGTGATTGTGGTTTAGAGTTGGGTTGGAATGGTGGTGAATGGATTGTTGAAATCTTATGATTTGGTTAAAGAATGTAGTATAGTTTAAATTCAAGTTTTAAGATTTAGTAAATTGATTATAATGAGTTGATTTGGGGCTGTTGTAATGTAGTTTGGATGGAGTTTTGATTGGGTTGTGAATTGGGGTTGAATTGTGGTGGATTTGGAATGGTTTAAATTTGGGAAATCGCGTAAACATAGCCGTCGTAATGCCTGATTTACCGTAGACTGTTTTTGTTCTTAACATCAGAACCCTTGAACTCTCTGTTAGGTTTTTACCATTGCCATGTTTAGATAGTTTATGTTACGAGCTTCGTTTTGATATGTAGTTCGTTTGATTCCGATGTACGGTTTAGGAGAAACGACCGTTTTAAGTAACGGCGTTTCGCGAACAAAACATTTCCCCTCGCCTTACTTTGAAACATAGGTTAAAGACCTTAAAGGGTTAATTAATGTATGAAACAATTATGTTAAGTATGTTAGGCAGTTGGTAAGATACTCGTGAAGGAATCGCCTTAAAACTCGTAATGGTTAAATTATTAAAAATAGTGGAGCCGAGGGTACTCGAGTGACTTAAGAGAATCAGTAAGCGCAAAATGAGCGTTAGAGTCTGAGTTGGTTAGAGTATAGATTTACAAGTGACTTTGGTTTAATTCCAACTTACTTGTTGCTTATAGGTTACCAGAGTCGTCCCGAGCCATTCGTAACCCCCAGTCGCTCAGGCAAGTTTTCTATCCGTTATACTGTTGTTGTGATGTATACACTTGTATATGCATTATCTTGTGATAAATGCATAATGGTTATTTAGCAAATTCTTGCGATATATTGTAGCATGTGATATGGTACATATGCATGCCTATTTCGTATTCTTGCCATATATATCTGTTGGTTCAGTTGATAATACCTATGCTAGAGAATAACGGTAATTTGCATATACCCTTAGTATAGGGACCCAAAGGTGAAAACATTTTCTAAAACCGGGACCCGAGGATCCCGAGTAGATTTTATATATATATATTTATATATATAGATGGTTATAGTTTTCAAAACTATTAATCGAATAAGGTTTATTCGATAACTTTATTTTATTATTGAATATTATTTCGAATATTCATCCAAGGACTTATGACTCCTTTATTTTATTATTGAATATTATTTCGAATATTCATCCGAGGACTTATGACTCCTTTATTTTATTATTGAATATTATTTCGAATATTCATCCGAGGACTTATGACTCATTTATTTTATTATTGAATATTATTTCGAATATTCATCCGAGGACTTATGACTCCTTTATTTTATTATTGAATATTATTTCGAATATTCATCCGAGGACTTATGACTCCTTTATTTTATTATTAAATATTATTTCGAATATTCATTCGAGGGTTATGACTCAGCTTATTTTATTTATTGAATATTATTTGAATATTCATTTGAGGATCTATGACTCCGATTATTTGCTGAGATATATTTTTTATTTTATTAAAGAATAAGGTGTCGATAATCAAACTCACTTTTGATTATTCAAATAAAGATAGTACTTTCGTATAGGTATATCTTTGGTTATTTAATATTCATTTCAAGTATAAGTTTTAAAACTTCTACTTCAATTATTTTTATAAAGATTATTCTTTATGGGAATATTATTTAAATAATAATATTCAGATATTTTCTAATATATTGGGACTGATTTACTTTGTTAAATCAGCATCACTCCAAACATTCTTAAAAATGTTTTGCGAGTCTTCAAAATGATTTTTAAAAGTTAGAGCGGATCCCAAAACTCATTTTTATATTTAAGATCCTCCTTTTGAAGGGGATTTCAATACTCGCTCAAAACCTGAGGGATCCGGCTCTGTGGTGTGTTTTATATTCGCAACAAGGTTGCTGTTTTGATAAATGAATTGATTACTTACCCAACACTCGGGAAGTAAAATCCTTGGAACAAGTTAATCCATTAACAGGCATTGCCTGGGAAATATCGGTGAGTTTTCCTTTCCAACTAGATATGACTTCTTGGTGGAGCCGTATCAGAGTCATGGATTTCATCTGAACTAGGAGTGGCGTAAGTGGTCGAGTGGCGCCGGCCTAGCCTTATTATATTGGCCCAAATGGCCTGGAAGTTCCGCTAAGGCGGTCCATTCCTTAGGAGTTCAGTGTTCGGTTGACAAGTAAATCCGACAGGTTCTCCTCTACATGTAGAAAATGGTGGGGTTGCACTACTACGACTGATCATCGTAAGTGGTCTTCCTGGCGCGGCAAACTCCCGTAATGAGTTCATCATCCAATTGGATATTTCTGCAACACTACCCAGAGCACTTCGATAGAAAGGCTACGGTTGGGCGATTGTTGAGTGTTGGCAGGGTCAAGTTTTCAAAATGATGTTTGCATGGAATGAAGTATCTCATAACTTTATTTTTATTTTGATGATATTTTAAAGATTTAATCTATTCAAATCTGGTCTTGTAGTCTCATCTATGTGATGAACTTTTGAAACTAATTATAACTTGAATGGTGGTAGTTCAAGTAGTATTTGGAAAAGATATAAGTATATTGGAGTATCTTGTAACTTCATCTTTTAAACTTATATCTTGTAAATGATTATCTTATGCATGACAAAGATTTTCAGAAAAACGTTGAGACAAGGTTAGATATATGAGATCACCTTGCAACGATATTTTTTATACAGTTATACACTGGAACTCCGTGTGTATTATGCATGGAAGAGGACTTCCAATATTTTGAAAAGTATATATGTATATATATACTGAATATTTTGTGACTTCATCGCATTAAGATATCAACTTGGTTCATTTCTTTTGACCAAGACTTTCATGAGTACTATGAGAAGGCTCATATATTGTTAATCATTATACATATTATTTTGGTGGGCTTGCTGCTCACCCTTGCTTTCTTCTTTCATCACACAACATCAGATAGACAAGATGAACGGGACCAAGCTCCCAATTCGTGAGCGGATAGGAAACGTTCCGCAGTTTCCTGTAGGCGTTGATGTCGCTGTAGCTGAGGTAGGAGCTACCAATAGGCTAGGCTTTCAACTTTTGATGTACCAGATTTATGTATATTTATGAATTGTAATAATGGCAAAGAAATGTAAATTTATTCAGAAAACCCTTTTAAGGTGTATTGGCATATATTGGTGGAATAAAACGACTTGTGATTATTTTTGGATATTCATCTCTGAGACTATAACTTGTGGTGTGTGTGTTTCTTATGGGGTCACAGTACAGAGTAGTTGATTATTTATTAAGATTGGGTGTTATTAAGGGAAATGGAACTCGTGACAACCCGGATCCCCGACCCCGGATTTGGGGGTGTTACAGAGGGGGTTCTCGGCCGAGAGCAAGGAGGAGAGGGAGGGGAGGGAGGTGAGATGAGGGTGGAGTGTGGAGTGAGTGAAATGATTCTCATATTTTGTGCTTGGTTTTATGCTTTTGATTGACTAAAAGAAATGAGTGGAAATGAGAATGTACAAGAATAACCTCTAGCTAAAGTTAGGCCATTTTGCATGCAAGGTTAATGTGGTAATTTGGCTAACAAAATGTGAGTTAGTGGGGTTGGAAATGTCTCCTTTGCCCTTTAATAGAATAGAAGAGTGATTTGGATGCAAGGGTTTCCATGTAATTTGCTAATTATTAACAAACAAATTTTCAAAGATTAATTTTTATAAAATAAAATAAAAGTTCAAAAATTATAAAATTTATACTATAAAATAACTTGGATTTTTAGAAATTTTATGAGATCACTATTGAAATTTGGGAATGTAATAACTTTTAAAAGAAAATTTTCCAAGGTTTAGAATATTCCTTATAAATTAAAAATAAGGGTAATTAATAAAACTCTTGCTTTGAAAAATTTATATTCTACATAAAGCAACTTATAACGCAGTAAATTCCATTCACACAAACGTACAATCACTACGTATATTTATAATTGGCTCTAATATTATACATAATTCACAAATAATATTACACAAAATGCCGGTCATAATATTGCAGTTACAGATCTATTGGACTATGTATATCTCTTCTTCACAAGCTCACTTCAGGATGGTATGAAATTGTATCTTACTCAAGAAATCGTCAAGGGCACGGTATGGCACTCTAACTGAAGTTACAGTTATATATGAATTAGTAGAGTCGTCATATTAATAATTCTCTTATCACATGGCACAAACATAATGTTATATATGTGTAGTGATATAATGATAATGTTATATGTTGGTCTACTAACAAAGATTTGTGCAGAATTATTTGCTAAGTAATTGCAGAGTAGGTATGGAGGAGCATGTTGGAAAGGTTGCAACTCCTTTTGGAATTACTTCAAGCAAGCCATTAGAATAATTCTTTTAGGAGCTCAAGCAAGCCAAAAGAACAATTATTTTAGAAGCACAAGTAAACCAAAAGAAAGATGGTAATACAAGTAAGTTAAGGATCTTTTGAAGATGCAAAATTTGGAAGCAACTGAACAAGCCAAGACTACTTACCAACTGAAACCACTAAAGCTTGATCAGTGAAACTCAGGTATAATGACAAGCTATAGAGGTATGACAAGCTCACTATTTTACTCAAATGCTAATAGACAACATATAATGTTCTCAATATGCCAATGTGCAAGGTTCCAAGTGGATCCTAGAGAATCCAATCTTATAGCTACTAACAAGATTATTAGATATCTAACGGGATTACCAACTCTTGGAGTATAGTTCCCTAAAGATATTGTGCTTAACATGTTTGGCTATATAGATATAGATTACGCAGGTTGTAAGAAACACAGGAGAAGCATCTCGAGAAGCTGTCAACTTCGTGGAAGAAGATTGATTTCTTGTTATAATAAGAGATAACTTCATATCCAACAACTCTGTGGAACACTCTATGACAAGGAACCTTCACACCAAGTATCATTTCTTTCGAGAGAATTTCTTTTAGTCAAAGAATCACTTGCAAAAACACTTATTAAATTACTTGTTAAAATTAATCTTTCAAGAATGGTTTGTAAGTGTGGGAAATCATTCATTGCATATAAGTTGGAAATTCCATCTGTAAGGAATTCTTAATATAAGTTCACAAGTATTAAATCTTCAATATTTAAAGGACTTGTGAATTTATCAGTAATCCAGTACCTCGTACTTAGTGCTACTATCTTGATTATCATGATTACAATATCATACACATTTGTGGTAGTTAAGTATTATAGCATTAAGTTTAAAAATTATTTTAATTGATTTAAATTATGATGTAGACAATTCCATTCCATATCAGTCTCATAAGTTAAATTATATTAAAATAATATGTAACATAGTTATTTGTATCATGTACGAATAATTGGGATACTTTTAGTATTAGTGATATTATTTAGAATTTTTGTTCTAAGTAATCAATTCTTATTTCTAAAATCACTAATATTGAAAGTTGAAGTATTTTCTAACTTATGTGTATAAAACTCTCAATATTTTATATGCTTAGAAAGTATTTCTAAAATTACTAATTATCCAGAGAGTGATTGCCATGTGTATAAATCATATATCCTATTGGTGATTATTCAAGGATAATTATAAAAATATTTAAGTGCTAGTATCTAACTCATAGATATTTTATTTGGATTATGGAAATTGAAGCAATTCAATGATTTTATTTGCTCCATAATTCAAACTAACTTAAAATAAATAAGCAGCATGATTGATTATAACTAAATCTGTCAACAATTGATATCTAGTGTATTGATTGTGACTTATGTGTTCTAAGTTAATTATGAGATTTTAGTTTTAGTGAATTTAGCAATGCTTATATCTCCAGAATTCACTGAAATCAAAATCATGATTGTAGCATGATTAGTTGTATGCTAATTCTTGACTTCTATCAGTTAATAATATTTAGTTAAGAGTTTAGCTATGAACTAATTGTGAAGTATTAGTATTTGTGACATTACTTAGAACTCCTCTAAGTAAGCAATTCTTATCCTCAGTCAATTATACTAATATAAAAGGTGTAAAAATATTTCTTAAGTACAACCATGGTAAAAGTAACCATATGTTATCCACTTAGAATAATTTTTATACTTATCTTCAAATTCCTAAACACTTTGATAATAGTTGCAATACTCGATGGATCAAAGTACATGGAACTTAGAATGATTTTCTAAGATTGCAAACAAGATAATATTGGTTAATATTGCTTTATTTATCGAACCAATATTATTTGAGATATTACAGTTGTTAGGAGTTAACAATTGTATGATATATGAAATTGAATGTTAATGTCTTTGATAGATTATTGGTATTTAATTCATTGATATAGTATTATAATATATTTGAATTATGATGTTAAACAATTCCATGTCAAATCAGTTTCATGATTTAAATTATATTAAAGTAGGATGCAACATAATTATTGATATCTAAAGTACTTGACAAGTATCAGACAATGATATTTGTTAATATTTTGTTACAGATAATTGTGAGATTTTAAGTTCTAGTGAATTTATATGAGTTGCTATATCTGAAAGATTCACTATAATATAGAATCAGCTGCATAGTCAATCTTATTAAGATTATTTATCAATAAACAATATTGTTGGTAATAATTTTATAAAGATAGATTATGGAGCTTTTGATATGAATGAGAATTGCTTAGACTTTACCCTGAGTGATCAATGCTTTTACAAAAACTCATTTATATTGAAAGACAAAATCTTTCTTTCTCTTCTTAATACTGCTAGATCATCAATCTGTGTATTATCAAATCATTTATCTTTTTAGGCATAAAAACAGACTTGTGCACTCGAACAGCACTCAAATCTGGAACCCTAAAAGGGAAACTAGCAACTTGTAGATTATGACACAGATTCATCTGACGAGTCTAACAAGGATGGGGATTTGCGAACTCCCATGGCACCAACTGGACCTCCTTAAGGATGGCTAAGGTGATTTTTCTTGCAAGTACAGCTGGATTTTGGAGCTATAATAGGAGTGATATACTTGTGAGAATGAGTGTAAACACGAGTGAAGAGAAGAGTGATAGACATGTGAGGTACACGAAACAGAATCACACACTCACAGTGAAGAAGAAAGAGAAACACCATATCCCATTCCCTATTCCTAAATATGGTTCTTGATACTTCGGGTCTCGAATCTGTTAATGATTGAAACCTAACTGTTAGGAACCTAACATTTAGAGATTGGATTAGAATACTTCGAGACCTGACAAGTTAGCAGCTAATAATTGGTAACAATTAGTTATCACATTTGGGAGGTATAAGGAGTTGGAAAGATTGGTGAACATGATGACCAACATCGAAGCCATTCTTGAAGCATTTAAAGGGACATGGTTGATCAGACTATGACTTGTTATTTCTTTTCCAACCAGGTAAAATATAAGAACTCATTCAAACAACAACATACATTCCTTCTCTAAGGGGGAGATAAAAACTTATATATTAGTTTGGAGGATTCCTTAACTAAGGGGGATAAATAACGGGTAGGTGGAAAAAGGTAAAGCACATGTACACTACACCACACCATTGTTGTTTGTAACTACGGATCCTATTATATGGGAGAGGTGGTAAATCGAAGGTGATTTCCTAGTGATCAAAAGAGGTGGTTTGGTTCATCACTGTTCTTCATAAGGGGAGAAGTTGTTTTCCAAAAGGGGAGTACTATTGGTTTTTATTTGCGGATCCTATTGTACGGGAGAGGTGGTAAACGAAGGTGATCTCCTTTAAGCAGTTGATTCTCATAAGGGGAGAAGCAAGAGAGATATGTGTTTCTCAACAGGAAATGTGGTTGTATATAAGAAGTTGTTGATGATTACTTCAAGACTGAGAAGTATTATCTGGCAAAGATTTGAAGAACCAAGGAAATGAAGATGAAGCTACTTGAAGATCAGTTCAGTGCTAGAGAAACAAACATCTTTCATTTCAGTTACATAAGAAATCTGGAAATGCATAATTTGATCCAGAAAACCAGTAGCATTATTTACAAGTCCCGGTACTTTACTTTTTCAAGTTGTTAGTTGAGTTATCCTCTCTATTTAATTTGTTTGTTAGGTTTAACAATCAAATAGGGGGAGATTGTTGGTGATACTGCATAGCTGTATGAACAGTTACCTGATAACTCAACACAAGAACAACACTAGAACAGGGAAGGTTAATAATACTACGTCTACACAAGAAATCAAGAAGAAATGAAGACAGGGCAAATACAAAGAATCTAAAGATTAGAAGAAAACTTAAAGTCTGTTTACAGGTCACTAAAAGAAGTTCATTAATATGATCATGCCTCGGTGAAGAATAAAGGTTAAAGACTTTCAGGGTTTCAGAAATGATGAAGATTCAGTGTATAAGTGATATCAAAAGATTTTAATGTATTAACATTGATTGAAGATAGACACTGTATGAAGCATAGGAATCTAAAGATTTGAAGACATGGTATAGTCAAAGGTTAGAGAAGACAGTTGTAGTCTTGAAGTTATACTCACTGACAGGAGTTCATTTATATATTCAAGCGTCGGTGAAGAACAGTGATTGAAGTATTCAAGAGTGTAGTAGAAATGAAGATGTTGTCTAAAGTACCAGAAAGGATTCCAGTGAAAGTACAGTTGTTTATTGACAGTCAGTGTTTGAAGCGATAAAGTTGTTGCAAGCTTAACAATGTAATCAATGCTATAATACGAAGACCTGAATCGGGGTTAGTCGTCTGTGAACCAGACCAGTTGCACTAGGCGTCAACAGCCCGTGAAAGGAATCTGGGTATTATTTTTAGAAGAATTTTTAAGTTGAGGAACGCACTTGGATTGAACGTTTATCTGTTAAAGTACGAGAAGAGGTGCACGGGGTATACAGCTAAACTGCTCAAGGGATTGGCAAAGCTCAAAGTTTAATTGTTAAATTAAATAAATTTATTTAATGGACTTTAATATAATTTATTTAATAAACTTAAAATAATTTATTTTATAAACTTTAAATAAGTTTATTTTATAAATCTAAATTAGTTTATTTATATAAGTTATTTAAGTTTATTTTATAAATTAATTTATTTACAATTTAAACTTAAATAAAAAGAAAATAAAAAGAAAAAGATAACAAAAGAAAAAGAAAAAGAAAAAGAAAATAAAAAGAAAAATAAAAACAAGAAAAAAAACAAGAAAAAAAGAAAATGGAATAAACAAAAAACCTGGTAACCAAATGGTCGCAGGTTAGAAGATCAGGAGGTTGGTTTTTATTTTAGTTTTACAATTTATTAGTCACAGGTTGCGAGGTTAACAAATAAAGAAACTAAAATCTAACTGGACGCAGGTTGCTAACTACAACGTCGCAGGTTGACATTTTTGCTGGTTGAAAAATCCTTAGTCGTAGGTTAGCAAGCCCTCACTCCTCAGCCACAACTTTGTTGTACAATCAATTAATTTGTGTGGTTCAATTTCAGCCATACATTTTAATTAATATAAGTCTACACAAGCAGTATAAGCATTCAGGAGTCAGAATTGTTCTGTTCATCTTCTCTCCCAAAAGAGGTGAAGAACTGAAGTAAAGAGATACAGAGGAGATATACACACAAATCCATATCAGTTATTCTTCTCACTGGAATAACATTATAATGCCCGATTTAACTCTTGTATATTCATAGGGGCATTATAATCGTTACACGGTAATTAAATCCTTAGACAAACAAAAGCTAGAACATTGTATAGGATTTAATTTGTTGATTTTTATAGTAGCTAGGAACTTTGTTGTTCTTAGATTGTAGTCGGTTAATTTATTTACTGGAGTGTAGCAACACCCCTTGTAGATTTATATATTTCCCCGAATTTCTTGTGTTCCTCATTTTATCGTTTCAAACACTATTCACCTCAAGAACACGGAACCACTAACCGAGCACTAAATTGTGTATCCATAAAAGATTCGAAAGAATTTTTTTAATTTAGTAATTATTGTATTCAACCCCCCTTGTACGATAATTCGGGACCTAACATAAAGCCTATATGGAATTGGAAGCAAAGTATGAAGCTCTCTTGAAAAAACAACAGGGAAAGGCTTACATAGTTGAAGGCAAGAGTTGGGATGATACTGATGAAGAAGATGAGGATGAAGAATTTGGAAATTATGCACTTATGGCTCTTGAGCAAGGAGAATCATCCTCATCAAAATCAGAGGTACCAACTCTAACTACCATTGATTTAAATACAAGCCAATATAAAGAAACTGTTGAAAATATGAGTGTAGAGATGTTTCATATCCACACAAGCATGGTGGCAGCTACTGAGGAAGTTAGTAGACTGTCAAAGATAAATGAAAAGCTTGAGATTGAGAAGCAAGAATTGGAACTGCAGCTTGTTGAGCTTGAAACTGTCAAGCAAGAAAATGAATAATTAAAAAACAAGCTCAAGTGTGCAAGTGAAATTAAAACTGTGTTGAGGAAAAAGTTGGAGAAGAATGAGGTGAAATTGAAGTCTTTCATAAATGCATCTCAGTTGGTTGGACAGTACCATGAGAAAAACAAACCATGTGCTAATATAGCTATTGGTTTGGACTATGATGCCTTGAACAACAATAAGAAAAATGAAGGTGACAAAGGTAAAGCAATTACAAATCAAGATGTCCCAGTTATGCTGAGAAAAGTTGATACACCTTTATTCAAGGCATGTGAGGTCAATTTCAGTGAGGTTGAGTTGGTCATCAAGCAAGAACTTACAAATGAAGACAATGAAAAGAAGAATGAAGAAATCACTCATACTGCTGAAATTAAAAAGAAGCCTATAGTTAGTCAATTTTCTAAGACACCAATCAAGAATGAGAATGCATGAAAGAAAAAGAAGAACAGGAATGGGAAAATTAGATTGAACAAAAGAAATAACTTTGCATTTATTGCAGATGCTCCCAGGAAACAATGTCAGAAGTGTGGCTCAACCAATCACCTAATTCACCTTTGTAAAAAGGCTGTTAGTGAGCCAAAAGTAGGAGCATGCAAATACAATAAAGTAAAGGCTGAAGATCCCTATTCCTTCTGGGATAAATTTGATTGCATTCCTTGCAATATGAAAGTGATGACAAGTTGTCATAAACTGAGAGTAGATCTTTGTAACACCCCCAAATCCGGGGTCGGGGATCCGGGTTGTCACGAGTTCCATTTCCCTTAACAACACCCAATCTTAATAAATAATCAACTACTCTGTACTGTGACCCCACAATAAACACACACACCACAAGTTATAGTCTCAGAGATGAATATCCAAAAATAATCACAAGTCGTTTTATTCCACAATTATATGCCAATACACCTTAAACAGGTTTCTGAATAAATTTACATTTCTTTGCCATTATTACAATTCATAAATATACATAATCTGATACATCAAAAGTTGAAAGCCTAGCCTATTGGTAGTTCCTACCTCAGCTATGGCGGCATCAGTGCTTCTAGAAAACTGCGGAACGTCTCCTAACCTCTTGCGAATCGGGAGCTTGGTCCGGTTCATCTTGTCTATCTGATGTTGTGTGATGAAAGAAGAAAGCAAGGGTGAGCAGCAAGCCCACCAAAATAATATGTATAATGATTAACAATATATGAGCCTTCTCATAGTACTCATGAAAGTCTTGGTCAAAAGAAATGAACCAAGTTGATATCTTAATGCGATGAAGTCGCAAAATATTCAGTATATATATATATACATATATACTTTTCAAAATATTGGAAGTCCTCTTCCATGCACAATATACACAAAGTCCCGGTGTATAACTGTATAAAAAAAATATCGTTGCAAGGTGATCTCATATATCTAACCTTGTCTCAACGTTTTTCTGAAAATCTTTGTCATGCATAAGATAATCATTTACTAGATATAAGTTTAAAAGATGAAGTTACAAGATACCCCAATATACTTATATCTTTCCCAAATACTACTTGAACTACCACCGTTCAAGTTATAATTAGCTTCAAAAGTTCATCACATAGATGAGACTATAAGGCAAGATTTGAATAGATTAAATCTTTAAAATATTATCAAAATAAAATGAAGTTACGAGATACTTCATTTGATGTAAACATCATTTTGAAAACTTGACCCTGCCAACACTCAACAATCGCCCAACCGTAGCCTTTCTATCGAAGTGCTCTGGGTAGTGTTGCAGAAATTATCCAATTGGATGATGAACTCATTACGGGAGTTTACCGCGCCAGGAAGACCACTTACGATGATCAGTCGTAGTAGTACAACCCCACCATTTTCTACATGTAGAGGAGAACCTGTCGGATTTACTTGTCAACCGAACACTGAACTCCTAAGGAATGGACCGCCTTAGCGGAACTTCCAGGCCATTTGGGCTAATATAATAAGGCTGGGCCGACGCTACTCGGCCACTTACGCCACTCCTAGTTCAGATGAAATCCATGACTCTGAAACGTAAAGCTCGTCCCCACTTTCCCCAAGTAGAAACTTGTTGATACGGCTCCACCAAGAAGTCGTATCTATTTGGAAAGGAGAACTCACCGATATTTCCCAGGCGATGCCTGTTAATGGATTAACTTGTTCCAAGAATTTTACTTCCCGAGTGTTGGGTAAGTAATCGATTCATTTAACAAAACAGCAACCTTGTTGCGAATATAAAACACACCACAGAGCCGGATCCCTCAGGTTTTGAGCGAGTATTTAAATCCCCTTCGAAAGGAGAATCTTAAATATAAAAATGAGTTTTAGGATCCGCTCTAACTTTTAAAAATCATTTTGAAGACTCGCAAAATATTTTTAAGAATGTTTGGAGTGATGCTGATTTAATAAAATAAATCAATCCCCAGAATATTTAGAAAATGTCTGAATATTATTATTTAAATAATATTCCCATAAAGAATAATCTTTATAAAATAATTGAAGTAGAAGTATTAAAACTTATACTTGAAATGAATAGCAAATAATCAAAGATATACTTATACGAAAGTAATATCTTTATTTGAATAATCAAAAATAAGTTTGATTATTGACACCTTATTCTTTAATAAAATAAAGAATATATTTCAGCAAATAATCGGAGTCATAGATCCTCAAATGAATATTCAAATAATATTTATTAAATAATATAAAAGAGTCATAAGCCCTCGAATGAATATTCAAAATAATATTCAATAATAAAATAAAGCTAAAGTTATCGAATAAACCTTATTCGATTAATAGTTTGGAAAACTATAACCATATATATAAATATATATATATATATATATATATATCCATATCCATATATACAAGATTACTCGGGATCCTCGACTCCCGGTTTTTAGAAAATATTCACCTTTTATCCCCTATACTAAGGGTATACGCAACTACTTGCTTATTTCTAGCATAGGTATTATGCAACTATAAGCACTTGAACCAATAGATATATAAATCAAGAATACGAAACAGGCATGCATATATATACCATATCAGCATGCTTCAATATATCGCAACATTTGCTAATTAACCAACATGCATCTATCGCAAGATAATGCATATATATATTCATCACAACAACAGTATAACGGGTAGAAAACTTGCCTGAGCGACTGGGGTTACGAATGGCTCGGGACGAGTCTGGTAACCTATAAACAAAAAGTAAGTTGGAATTAAACCAAAGTCACTTGTAAATCTATACTTTAACTAACTTAGACTCTAACGCTTGTTTTGCGCTCACTGATTCGCTTAAGTCACTCGGGTACCCTCGGCTCCACCATTTTTAATAATTTAACCTTTACGAGTTTTAAAGCGATTCCTTCGCGAGTGTCTTCCCAACTGCCTAACACACTTACCATAAATGTTTCATACATTAATTAACCATTTTTGGTCTTTAACCTATGTTTCAAAGTAAGGCGAGGGGAAAAGTTTCGTTCGCGAAACGCCGTTACTTGAAACGGTCGTTTCTCCTAAACCGTGCATCGGAATCGAACGAACTACATATCAAAACGAAGCTCGTAATATGAACTATCTAAACATGGCAATGGTCAAAATCTAGCAGGGGGTTCTCGGGTCCTAATGTTATGCACAAAAACAGTCCAAAGAAATTCGGACGTTACGACGGCTATGTTTACGCGATTACCAATGTTTAAACCATTCAAACCCATTCCAAATCAACCTCAAATCCAACCTCAAATCCATCATACAACAAACATCCATCCTTATCACATCATAACAACCCCAACAAATCCACATTAACCATTTATACTTATTCCTCACATGAACTAAAAGCTTTACTTAGGTTCTTTAACTAATTACCAAGATTTACAACTCCAACAATGCAACAAAACCAACTAATCTCTACAAACTCAACCAAACTTCAACCATTCAAGCATCATGCTTCACATATGCTATATCAAACACATTCAATCCTAATTACTCAAAACTAAAGCTAGGGTTTGTAGTTTATACCTTCCTTGGAGAGTGAAGAATCAAGAGAATGGCTTGGAATCACCTTTAAAGCCCTTATCCAAGCTTAATCTAAACAAAACTTCAAGAACACAAATTTTAGTTCTTGAAAACACTATTCACCATCTTCTTTCATGATTTATAGAAAAAGATTGGCTTGGAATTAGAAGCTTAAACTTATAGGAAGTATGTAACTATCCATGGGGAAGCTTAGATAATTACCTTGCTAAATAGTAAGTGGAGGAGCTTGGACTTTCATTTTTTAAGAAAACCACCCGAGAGCTTCATGAACAAAGCCTTGGTTGCTTTTGATTTTTGATGAAAATGATTTTTTCTTGGCTTGGTTGCTTGGTTTTTGTGCTTGCTTTAGTCAATTACCTTCTTGCCCTTGAATTTGTGTGGTTCTCATTCAACCACACCTCCTTCCTTCCCATGTCATGCTTATATCATCCTCATGATGTCATCCTCCCTTCCTTGTCCTCTTTCTATTGGTTGGATGACATCATTCCCACTAATCCCTTTGATTAACTTCCTAATCGTTTGCCTAATGACCGCTGATCTGTTATACGGTTCGCTTAACTTTCGTTCTCGTTTATCGTTTGAAGGATCATACCCGGGATCTTATTACTTAGGTTCCCTTAACCTTTATCAATACATTATATTCCTTTTTATGATCCTCTATTATAATCCTTTAATTTAAATCCTTTTTATCCTGTTACCTTATACTCAATTCTCTCCGTATCTTGTGGATTTCCGGGAAAAACCAAAGTGTTCGGAATTGGATTCTGACGATCTTTACATACACTTATATACTTCATAGAGTACTAATAATATCCCAGAATATCCATAATAGAACCCCTACATAGTGTGGCATGAAAAGTTTTCTCATTCAGCAAAAACACTATTCATAAGGGTTTCAAAATTTTCCAAAAATTGGGGTTATTACAGTCTCCCCTCCTTAAAAGGATTCCGTCCCGGAATCAAATAGAGAACAAATGGGGATACTTTCTTAGCATTACACTTCCTAACTCTCGAGTCAATTTTCCCACATTGTGGTTCTACCACCAAACTCTGCCTAGTTTGATAATCCTTCTCCTAAGCACTTGTTCCTTTTCACTCTATAACCCTCCCTGGTTGCTCCATATAGGTTACGTCGGGTTGCATATCTATGCGCTCATATGCCTCTATTTATCTGGCATCCGAATTACACTTCCTTAACATTGATACGTGAAACACGCTATGAACTTACTACATGTTCGGGGGGTAGGGCTAGCTCATATGCTAACTTCCCAAAACGTCTTAATATATCCAAGGGTCCAACAATTTGTGGACTTAGCTTTCCTTTCTTTCCGAACCTCATCAATCCTTTCCAAGGGATACCTATAACATTTCTAGGTCCCCTATTTCATACTCTTTATCCTTTCGTGTCAAATCAACATACTTATCATGTCCATCTTGGGCTACTACCAGCCGTCCTCTGATTAGATCTATCATATCCTTGGTCCTTTGGACTACTGCGGGTCCGAGCATCTTGCGCTCTACAACTTCATCCTAACATAAGGGAGATCGACATTGTCTTCCCTCAAGGATCTCATAAGGTGACATCTCGATAATGACATAGGATCTATTGTCGTAAGATAACTCAATCCTCATTAAGTGATCATTCCAAATTCTTTCAAGTCTATTACACAGACTCTCATCATAGCTTCTAATCATTAGAACTTTTGCTTCTCAATACCCATTCTTTTCCAGTTCGTAATCGCTACTACCTTCCGTTCCTAATTTATACGGGTTATACTTTTGCTCGCTAGCGTTCTATAACCTTTTAATAACCACGTCAACCTTAGTATCACGAATGTGTTCCCATTCCGCATACTACCACCACTTTATTACTCCTTTTTCAGTTGTTTCTATTTTCCAAAATTTGATCAATCAAATAGAAGTAAAGGAATTTGTTGAGAGATCACTAAGATCATGAACACTTGTTATATCGCATAGTTAGTACAGAAGGTGGCCAGCCTTTAGTACTTGACAAGCAATTAAACAATAGCTGGTATCCTACTCGGCTTCTATCACACAGATAGATAGTCATTCGGCAATACCTCCCCTTCTGGAAGGGTTGTTCTTCTCAGCTTACATGAAATGAAAAGAAGAGAAAAGAACGAATTGAAGAGATTTGTATATATGAAAAAAAAAATATACTGCCACAAAATATCTGGCTTGGAACCTACCTCTGAACTATAGAGGTTTGTCATAGGAGAACGAAACATATGAGTATTTATAACAACATCAAGTATTATAGCATCGTATTTCACATGCCTAAATATTTGCTATTCCGTCCATCATTCTATGGACCCATGCTCTTCCTCGAGCTTATACATAATTACCTTTGAAACTCCCTCGATGTCGAAAATCGAACCTGGGATCTCATTCTAGACATCATCGTTACTAGAATTCTATGCTTGCACCGCAACCTTCCTCGTATAATAATACGACTCTCTATTGATAAGAAAGAATAAATATTCAATAGATAGATACTCTACTTAATTAGTCTATCAATGATAACTTATACACTACCACTACCCGATTAGTGGTATTCAATCTCAACATCCATTCCAATACAACTCTCACGATTGTAACCAGCTCATTACTCGCAGAATCATTGCTGCATTACTATGGTCCACTACTGACCTACTGTCGTCATTCATTTTCCAAGAAGTCTTAATAGCTAACCATACGGAGTCCATACATGTCGTATCAAATCCTTCTAGGGAGGTAACATAATCACCATTTCTAATTCATGAAGAACACTCCTGATCCTGACATACATACATGACATGAAGCAGATAAAATTGCAGAAGAGTTTCAATCAAAGCAACGATAGCAGGTTAATACCATTCTAAATCATATGCCTTAAATAGAAGACTTACTCAAAGGTTCATCTAGTCCTTTTTGAAACATGGTCCTGGCTTATCTCAAGATAGGACCTTCTAAGATAGATAGCCCGTTCATGGCGATTACACGAATTAAACCTTTACCAACTACTATTACGGTTGGGTATTGTACAGTCATCAGGAGGAATGTCAATCTTCCAAACCATAATACAACCTTCGCAGTTTTAACCATCATCACTGTATTCTTTTGGCACAAGCGCCTATAATTATCCTCTTACCTTTAAAGTGTCGGCCACCTCTTTAGCCTTTCCTGATAGTAAAATTTCCTTACAGTCAATGTCATTTTAATCACCTCCAAATACATTTTCTACCTTATTTCAATCACAGCTTATGTGAAGATGGTCTCAGTCTTTAGAGGTTAATCACTGTCATGACTGACGCTCAATCATAATTAGAACATCTTTTATCTTAAGTCCTAATTGCCCTGAACAATTTCGACCATTACTGGTTCGATCCATACTTTCTCGTGGTTTAACACGTGCCTCACTTGGCAACATTATAATTACGTCGTATTTCCTTTATCAACATTTCTATTCTTGAGAATTTTGAATATTACCTTTCTCATTGTAAAACCTCTAAGGTTATCCTTCAATCGTTCCTCCTGTATTCCCTAGATACAGGGCATATCACAATACCATTTACTAATACTAGAACCATTGTCTATATTCTTCTGAAAAATTTCTCCACTAATTCTTAAAGGTTGTTGTTACCTTAACCCTTTCCCAATCATACTGTCAAAACTCATACTGTCCCTATTAAGGGTGACATGCCAACCTTTATGCAGTCCCCTACGATTCATTTTAAGTTACCAATGTTCTATCCTTAATTCCACCTTTAAAAGGTACCTGCGTCCTTCCATGGATAAATCAAGTCATATATCCTTGATAGATTATCTTATTCATCATTCCCACCTCGATAGTCTATACCTAACTTCATAATAACATCCTTATTCAAATTAAGGTCAATCCATATGGCCTCCAAAAGATAACAATGGTCATCCGCTTTTCTTTCCTGATTTGGTAATGATAACATGGATGTTCTGGAAGATATTGGTCATGTTCAACGTGAACTTCTTCTTAATAATTCCTTATTTACTTTTGTTGTTTATCTCAACAGTCACCTCAATGTTGGGATACCTCCCATACCTGGCGTCTCCCTTTCTGGGTATCGAGCCACCGGTCTTACATTTCACATTATTGAAGGTCACTTCCTTCATCCAATTTTTCCTGATTTCTTACTTTCTTGTCTCCTCAGTCTATCCGTGTCTCAATATTTATCCTTCGAACTATCTCAAGGTTTCCTCGAATCCTCCCAACTTAAAGGGGGTACAATATATGTATCTCTTATGCCTTCAACCATCAATTTTAACTCATGGTGGATCATCATCCTGACGATTACATACTTTTCTATTTCTATTGCTATGAGTCTTTAGGGTTTCCTCAAACTCTATTGCCTTTATATTCCTTTCCACTTCAGTTTCTTTTTATTTTCCTTTCTCTTATCGTTATTTTATGAACCAACACAACATAAGCATTGATTTCAAACATCCCGTCATTCTGGATTCGTGTCCTCAGAACGAATCTTGATAACTTTTTCAACTTAGATTCATAATTCATCATACTCATCCGCTTTTGTTCTAGCTCCAAAGCTTTTACACTATCTCCTTATCTTTGGGAATTACTTTCCCGAAAACAATTGACTGGACTTAAATCAGTTTATTCTAACCTCTGGCTCCGTGCCTTTCTTGCTCTTTCACCAACGGGTGGTCTCTCTCTTAGGAGGGTAAGTGACAAAACAGTCTTTTGTGGTTCGTCAATCATTTAGAGTCTCAAATGATTCATCTATTTCCTTTAGCCAGGCTCTTGCCTCGACTGGGTCAGCTTATTCCATGGAACTCTGAGAGCTTAGCGACTTAAAGGTCCTGAAAGAATTTCTCACCGTACTGTCTCCTCAGGGTGGTGGTTGGGGATAATAGTCTAAGTTCTCTTTAGACAGGTCCATGAATTGCCGTATAGGGGTACCATCTCGGGTCTCCTTTCCTTACTCGACTTTTGATTCCTCAGTCTAAATATTTCTTCCTACTCCCCATAATTGGAGTCATCTTTTAATTAAAATCCTCATTTTCCACTCCATTATGTCATGGGTTCCTTCTATCTTGATGGCGACCTCCCTGACTATCACGTTCAGGGTTTGCTCTAAATCTTATTCCTCCAACTATGGCTCTAATCTAAGTTCTCATCCTTACGCTCTTGAACTTTTGGAACCCAAATTCTGTAGGAATACCTCATTATTCCCTTCTCATCTTTCTCGGTATTAACCTCTTATCTACTTGTTGGCTCTCTGCCTTCATTCATAACTTTTTCTGGCACAATATGATCTTTTCCAATAATTCGGGCTGTATTGCTATCTCAAACAGCTTTTCGGTACCGGCTCCGGTTACCTTCACTACTATTTCCATTTTCTCAAAATCTCTTATAAACTCTCCCAAAGACATTATCATCTTGAGTCTCTCCTTTTTACTAAGGGCATCAGCCACCACATTGGCTTCCCCCGAATGATAAAGAATCTCCCAATCATAATTCTTGATTAGCTCTAACCGCCTCCTCTGGCGTATGTTGAGCTCTTTCTACGTAAGAATGTACTAGAGCTCCTATGGTTTGTGAATCTCACACTTCTCTCCATACAAGTAGTGCCTCAATCTTTAGGGTAAAACTATTGCCACGAGCCTAAGCTCATGGGCGGTGATATCAAATTTCATATTACCTTAATTGTCTTGACGCAGACGCGATTATCTTGCTGTGCTAAGAAGCACCCTAATTCCTTATGCGAAGCGTCACTTACAAATCACAAAATCTCCTTTTTCCATCCGGCAATGCCAGCATAGGGGCCATCACCAACCTCTGCTTCAGTTCTTGAAAGCTGTTCTCGCATTTCTCTGTCCATTCGAACTTCTCAGTCTTACGAGTAAGCCGCGTTAAAGGGGCTACTATCTTTACAACTTGAACGAACCTCCGGTAGTGACCGGCCAATCCTACCTCTGATAGTCGACCTAACCATGGTCATCAATTCATCAGTGGTCCTTTATTCATTCTTGTCAGGATCCTCCATGGGATCCTTCTCAGCAACTATCCCTTCTAGGACAACATCCTCAACCGCTACATCCTCAATATCAACATCATCCGGTCCTGCATTAGGACACTCTATCGGATCCACAATTCGATCTCCAATTAGTAATAAAATATCATCGCGATGTTGCTCCTCAACCTCAGGGTTCGGAGTCCCGCTACCATATACGATAACGAACTACGCTCCTATCACGATATTTATAAGGGTTCCCATAAGGGTTTTAACTGTCAGTGCTACGTTAGGTAGCCCGACTATGAACTTGGCAAGAGTTCTTATTATCTTAGTTAACTTATTATCTTAACGTCCCATCATCTCTGAGGTTTATAACGCTTGGCTCTGATACCATTTCTGTAACACCCCCAAATCCGGGGTCGGGGATCCGGGTTGTCACGAGTTCCATTTCCCTTAACAACACCCAATCTTAATAAATAATCAACTACTCTGTACTGTGACCCCACAATAAACACACACACCACAAGTTATAGTCTCAGAGATGAATATCCAAAAATAATCACAAGTCGTTTTATTCCACAATTATATGCCAATACACCTTAAACAGGTTTCTGAATAAATTTACATTTCTTTGCCATTATTACAATTCATAAATATACATAATCTGATACATCAAAAGTTGAAAGCCTAGCCTATTGGTAGTTCCTAGCTCAGCTATGGCGGCATCAGTGCTTCTAGAAAACTGCGGAACGTCTCCTAACCTCTTCCGAATCGGGAGCTTGGTCCGGTTCATCTTGTCTATCTGATGTTGTGTGATGAAAGAAGAAAGCAAGGGTGAGCAGCAAGCCCACCAAAATAATATGTATAATGATTAACAATATATGAGCCTTCTCATAGTACTCATGAAAGTCTTGGTCAAAAGAAATGAACCAAGTTGATATCTTAATGCGATGAAGTCGCAAAATATTCAGTATATATATATACATATATACTTTTCAAAATATTGGAAGTCCTCTTCCATGCACAATATACACAAAGTCCCAGTGTATAACTGTATAAAAAAAATATCGTTGCAAGGTGATCTCATATATCTAACCTTGTCTCAACGTTTTTCTGAAAATCTTTGTCATGCATAAGATAATCATTTACTAGATATAAGTTTAAAAGATGAAGTTACAAGATACCCCAATATACTTATATCTTTCCCAAATACTACTTGAACTACCACCGTTCAAGTTATAATTAGCTTCAAAAGTTCATCACATAGATGAGACTATAAGGCAAGATTTGAATAGATTAAATCTTTAAAATATTATCAAAATAAAATGAAGTTACGAGATACTTCATTTGATGTAAACATCATTTTGAAAACTTGACCCTGCCAACACTCAACAATCGCCCAACCGTAGCCTTTCTATCGAAGTGCTCTGGGTAGTGTTGCAGAAATTATCCAATTGGATGATGAACTCATTACGGGAGTTTGCCGCGCCAGGAAGACCACTTACGATGATCAGTCGTAGTAGTACAACCCCACCATTTTCTACATGTAGAGGAGAACCTGTCGGATTTACTTGTCAACCGAACACTGAACTCCTAAGGAATGGACCGCCTTAGCGGAACTTCCAGGCCATTTGGGCCAATATAATAAGGCTGGGCCGGCGCTACTCGGCCACTTACGCCACTCCTAGTTCAGATGAAATCCATGACTCTGAAACGTAAAGCTCGTCCCCACTTTCCCTAAGTAGAAACTTGTTGATACGGCTCCACCAAGAAGTCGTATCTATTTGGAAAGGAGAACTCACCGATATTTCCCAGGCGATGCCTGTTAATGGATTAACTTGTTCCAAGAATTTTACTTCCCGAGTGTTGGGTAAGTAATCGATTCATTTAACAAAACAGCAACCTTGTTGCGAATATAAAACACACCACAGAGCCGGATCCCTCAGGTTTTGAGCGAGTATTTAAATCCCCTTCGAAAGGAGAATCTTAAATATAAAAATGAGTTTTAGGATCCGCTCTAACTTTTAAAAATCATTTTGAAGACTCGCAAAATATTTTTAAGAATGTTTGGAGTGATGCTGATTTAATAAAATAAATCAATCCCCAGAATATTTAGAAAATGTCTGAATATTATTATTTAAATAATATTCCCATAAAGAATAATCTTTATAAAATAATTGAAGTAGAAGTATTAAAACTTATACTTGAAATTAATAGCAAATAATCAAAGATATACTTATACGAAAGTAATATCTTTATTTGAATAATCAAAAATAAGTTTGATTATTGACACCTTATTCTTTAATAAAATAAAGAATATATTTCAGCAAATAATCGGAGTCATAGATCCTCAAATGAATATTCAAATAATATTCATTAAATAATATAAAAGAGTCATAAGCCCTCGAATGAATATTCAAAATAATATTCAATAATAAAATAAAGCTAAAGTTATCGAATAAACCTTATTCGATTAATAGTTTGGAAAACTATAACCATATATATATATAAATATATATATATATATATATATCCATATCCATATATACAAGATTACTCGGGATCCTCGACTCCCGGTTTTTAGAAAATATTCACCTTTTATCCCCTATACTAAGGGTATACGCAACTACTTGCTTATTTCTAGCATAGGTATTATGCAACTATAAGCACTTGAACCAACAGATATATAAATCAAGAATACGAAACAGGCATGCATATATATACCATATCAGCATGCTTCAATATATCACAACATTTGCTAATTAACCAACATGCATCTATCGCAAGATAATGCATATATATATTCATCACAACAACAGTATAACGGGTAGAAAACTTGCCTGAGCGACTGGGGTTACGAATGGCTCGGGACGAGTCTGGTAACCTATAAACAACAAGTAAGTTGGAATTAAACCAAAGTCACTTGTAAATCTATACTTTAACTAACTTAGACTCTAACGCTTGTTTTGCGCTCACTGATTCGCTTAAGTCACTCGGGTACCCTCGGCTCCACCATTTTTAATAATTTAACCTTTACGAGTTTTAAAGAGATTCCTTCGCGAGTGTCTTCCCAACTGCCTAACACACTTACCATAAATGTTTCATACATTAATTAACCCTTTTTGGTCTTTAACCTATGTTTCAAAGTAAGGCGAGGGGAAAAGTTTCGTTCGCGAAACGCCGTTACTTGAAACGGTCGTTTCTCCTAAACCGTGCATCGGAATCGAACGAACTACATATCAAAACGAAGCTCGTAATATGAACTATCTAAACATGGCAATGGTCAAAATCTAGCAGGGGGTTCTCGGGTCCTAATGTTATGCACAAAAACAGTCCAAAGAAAATCGGACGTTACGACGGCTATGTTTACGCGATTACCAATGTTTAAACCATTCAAACCCATTCCAAATCAACCTCAAATCCAACCTCAAATCCATCATACAACAAACATCCATCCTTATCACATCATAACAACCCCAACAAATCCACATTAACCATTTATACTTATTCCTCACATGAACTAAAAGCTTTACTTAGGTTCTTTAACTAATTACCAAGATTTACAACTCCAACAATGCAACAAAACCAACTAATCTCTACAAACTCAACCAAACTTCAACCATTCAAGCATCATGCTTCACATATGCTATATCAAACACATTCAATCCTAATTACTCAAAACTAAAGCTAGGGTTTGTAGTTTATACCTTCCTTGGAGAGTGGAGAATCAAGAGAATGGCTTGGAATCACCTTTAAAGCCCTTATCCAAGCTTAATCTAAACAAAACTTCAAGAACACAAATTTTAGTTCTTGAAAACACTATTCACCATCTTCTTTCATGATTTATAGAAAAAGATTGGCTTGGAATTAGAAGCTTAAACTTATAGGAAGTATGTAACTATCCATGGGGAAGCTTAGATAATTACCTTGCTAAATAGTAAGTGGAAGAGCTTGGACTTTCATTTTTTAAGAAAACCACCCGAGAGCTTCATGAACAAAGCCTTGGTTGCTTTTGATTTTTGATGAAAATGATTTTTTCTTGGCTTGGTTGCTTGGTTTTTGTGCTTGCTTTAGTCAATTACCTTCTTGCCCTTGAATTTGTGTGGTTCTCATTCAACCACACCTCCTTCCTTCCCATGTCATGCTTATAGCATCCTCATGATGTCATCCTCCCTTCCTTGTCCTCTTTCTATTGGTTGGATGACATCATTCCCACTAATCCCTTTGATTAACTTCCTAATCGTTTGCCTAATGACCGCTGATCTGTTATACGGTTCGCTTAACTTTCGTTCTCGTTTATCGTTTGAAGGATCATACCCGGGATCTTATTACTTAGGTTCCCTTAACCTTTCTCAATACATTATATTCCTTTTTATGATCCTCTATTATAATCCTTTAATTTAAATCCTTTTTATCCTGTTACCTTATACTCAATTCTCTCCGTATCTTGTGGATTTTCGGGAAAAACCAAAGTGTTCGGAATTGGATTCTGACGATCTTTACATACACTTATATACTTCATAGAGTATTAATAATATCCCAGAATATCCATAACAGAACCCCTACATAGTGTGGCATGAAAAGTTTTCTCATTCAGCAAAAACACTATTCATAAGGGTTTTAAAATTTTCCAAAAATTGGGGTTATTACAATCTTAAAGAAGTTAAAATTGGATCTACAGCTAAAAAGGAAAATGCAAATCAGTCATTGAACACTGTTCTTTCTGAGTCACAAATTCTACTTCTGCAACTTCTGTTAAAATGAAGAAAGTACCCCACAATTCTTGGGTAGCTAAACACACTTAATCCTCATTATGTGCAAGAAAAAGTGAAAAAATTCATATGGATCATAGACAATGGATGCTCCAGGCATATGATAGGTGATAAAGCCCTGCTATCACAACTTGAGGAGATGGCTGACCCATTGGTGACTTTTGGAGACAACAGTAAAGGATTCACGATGGGATATGGCAAGTTAGTTTCTGGAAATGTTTTCATTGAAGATGTAGCACTGGTAGCTGGTCTTGAGGTAAATCTCCTCAGTGTCAGTCAATTTACAGATAGAGGATTCAAGGTTTCATTTGACAAAAGGAGACTGCTCAATTATCAGGAAAAAGACTGGTGAAGTTTCTTTGAAAGGAGCAAGAAAGGGAAGCTTGTTTCTTGCAGATTTATACTCAACAAATAAGGATGGTATATGTTGCTTCTACACCAAGGCATCTATTGAGCAAAGCAAGTTGTGGCACAAGAAACTCTCTCACCTGAACTACATAGCAATTAATACCTTGGTTAAAAAGGAATTAGTGAGAGACGTGCCAAACTTGGAATTTGCGCAAGATGAAGTTTGTGAGGCTTGTCGAAAAGGCAAAATGAAAAGGTCTAGTCATAAAAGCAAAGTTGTAAGTTCCTTAAGTGCACATCTGCAACTTATTCACATGGACCTGTTTGGACCAGTTAATGTCTTATCTATTTCTAGAAAGAAATATGTACTTGTGATGGTGGATGACTACTCAAGGTACATATGGGTAGAGTTTATGCATTCAAAGGATGAAACTCCACACATCATTATTGAACACATCAAGAAAATTGATAAAACAGGCTAAAGATCAAAATTGTGTGAAAAGACTAAGTAGTGACAATGGCACATAATTCAGATATGCAATTTTAACTGAATTTTGCAAAGACAAGTGTATTGTTCAGGAGTTCTCAGCTACAAGAACATTTGCATGTGTTTGGAAGCAAGTGTTTTGTTCTAAAAGAAAACTCTGAATATGTGGGAAAATTTGACTCTAAAGTTTCTGAAACAATTTTTCTGGGATATTCATCGGAAAGAACTTCCTATAGAGTTTATTTTCTTGAAAAAAAGAAAATTATGGAAAGCTTAAATATGACTTTTGATGATTACAAGTGACCAGGCTTGGAATGCAAGTCATGCCAATGGTGAAGAAAATGCAAAAAATTCAAGTCAACAAAATCATACCAGAAAATGGGATAGGAGTCACACAAGAGATGTAATTATTGGTGATCCAAATGCTAGAGTGAGGACTAGAAGTGCAACTGTAAATGAATGTCTACATGCATGCTTTCTTTCACAAATTGAGGCTAAGAAACTGAGGAAGCTCTACTTGATCCTGATTGGATATCTGCTATGCAAGAAGAGCTAAATCAATTTGAAAGAAACAAAGTTTGGAAGTTGGTTCTTGCACCAAAAGACATAAGCATAATTGGAACAAAGTGGGTGTACAGGAACAAAATGGATGAAAATGGAATTGTAACAAGGGATAAAGCAAGGTTGGTTGTAAAAGGCTACTCACAGGAAGAAAGAATTGATTATTATGATGAAACTTTTGCTCCAGTTGCAAGACTTAAAGCAATAAGGATCTTTCTTGCATTTGCTGCACACTCAAATTTGAAAGTGTATCAAATGGATGTAAAGAGTGCATTCCTTAATGGTGATTTAGAAGAAGAGGTTTATGTGCAACAGCCACCTGGCTTTGAAGATCCAGAATTTCTAGATTTCATTTACCAATTACTCAAGGCTCTCTATGGATTAAAGCAAGAACCTAGAGCTTGGTATGACACATTGTCAGAATTTTTGCTTAAATATGGATTCACTAGAGGAACAATTGACAAGACTCTATTCTACAAGCAGCATGGTGGTGATATGATCCTAGTTTAAATCTATGTGGATGATATCATTTTTGGTTCTACAAATAAAAAATTATGTCAAAGATTCTCAAAAGTCATGCAAAGTAAATATGAGATGAGCATGATGGGAGAATTAAGTTACTTTCTTGGACTTCAAGTCAGTCAAATAAGTGATGGAATCTTCATCAGCCAAACCAAATATGTTAAAGATTTATTGAAGAAATTTGGAATATTTGATTGTTCACCTGCATCAACACCTATGTCTACATCTACAAAGTTGGATGAAAATAAGAAAGGAAAAAGTGTAGACAATTCAGGTTATAGATGAATGATTGGATCTTTGTTGTATTTGACTGATAGTAGAGTAGACATTATATTTGCAACATGTCTGTGTTCAAGATTTCAAGCCAATCCAAAGGAATCACATCTAATGGATGTGAAAAGAATTTTTAGATACTTAAACGGAACACCAAACTTGGGATTATGGTATCCTAAGGGAACTGGATTTGAAGTTGTTGGATATACAGATGCAGATTTTGCTGGATGCAGGGTTGACAGATTGAGTACTAGTGGAAGCTGTCAATTTCTTGGTCAAAGATTTGTATCTTGGTAAAGTAAGAAATAGAAATATGTGTCAACTTCCACACCTGAGGCTGGATACATGGCTGCTAGATGTTGTTGTGCTCAAGTGCTTTGGATTAGAAATCAACTATTGGACTACGGCCTAGTGCTACACAAAATTCCAATTATGTGTGACAACACTAGTGCTATATCTATTGTTGCTAATCCAGTTAATCATGTATTGCCCTTATTCAACTATAGATGGGGTGAATACAGTTAACACGATCAATTCGACAAAGCTTCAACAGAATCAACAGTTTTTATATTAACTGATAAAAACTTATTATAAATGTACTCTCTCGAAAGGATGAACAAAATATCTTTGAGAGCTTCTTGGTTATGCGAAAGATATAACAATGCGGCAATGCTTATAGCATGAACCTAATATGTGCTTTATATAGAGCACAACTACACAATGTATAAGGAATCATATTCTATCAACAACAAGGAAACCTATACAATTGCTTCTGAGATAAAGTCCTTCACCGCATTGAGTTCCTGTTTCCTTTTCCTTATCAAAGATCAACTGATGTGATAAATACTGATTTCATCATCCGTTGACATCATCATCCATCGATATCATTATCCGTCGATTATTAACATCCGTCGATGTCATTATCATCATCCGTCGATGTAAGTTCTGATATGAACTTCTGATAGTTTTTGCTTGATATCATCAATTGCTCCTAACAATCTCCCCCAACATGTTCATTATGGAAATATTGGCAAGTTCCAATTGATGATGTCAAAACTATCTAAATGCAGGAATCAAGTACGCATATTCAATCTTGCTTCAGTGAATATCAGACTTTACTCTTCATCCTGAACTGCTTCTTTAACTTGAGCAATGTCAGAGGTTAATTCCAGTTCTTCAGCTCAGAATGCCTAAATAATCTTCCTTCTTCTTCTTTTCAACAGCTTTGACTTTAGTCTTTGAAATCTTTGACTTTCCTTCCATCTTCTCTTTTTCCTTTAAGCTTCTTATCAGCAGATCCAATAACTTGTGATTTGAAATCTTCTACCTGACTGATTTCCCTAATAACTATACCTCTGGTTGTTCTATTAGAAGGATCATCTTCATAAAATACTTGAGAAATAACAACAATATCAGCATTTTCTATCTTCGTATAATTCTTGAAGTCTTCCTCCATTTGCCTTAGCTATTCAAGATCAACTCCAAGATTTCCTTTTGCAAATATTCTTCTACTTACCTCAGAGTCAAATAATTGAGTCTTTGGATCCTTGTAGAACAGAGTTGTCTTTCTTCCTTTAACTTACAGAGTTTGAAAAAATTGAGTTGCTTCAGCACCATCTTCTATCTCCAGAATACCTTTCTTCTGGAAATACCTTTAACGTTTTAACAATCTGAGCATAATTGTCTTCTCGTTGGATTTATCATCATAACTTCTTGCTTCATCCCTTCCATGTAAGTCTTGTATTTTTAGCTTCATGCTTTCATGTTTGATACTTTAATAATTTGACCATAATCGCGTTCTTACGGAATTTATAATCATAATTTCTAATTTATTCTATACCGCGTAGCGTAACCATTGATCATGCAACACCTCGACTCTGTTGATAAAAATATTATTCTGCTTCAATCGTCTGGAAGATTCCTCCATTTTCTTCAATCATCCTCGGGCTTCTTTTGGGTCAACGAACCCATTTTAAACTTTAATAATTCCATAAATTGAATAAATAACATTTATGCACGTTGATTCGATTGTTGATACTATTCGACAAGGTTTGCACTTTTCTTTCGAGAATTTTTTTTAAACTTCTCTGTATTAGCGGCTTTACTTGGCCCTCTGAATTAACAATACTGAGTTCGATCAAATATTCTTCCGGGTAATCTAATACTTATAACAACAAGAATCAAGTAGTAATTTGACAACCAAAATTTTAAAACTCATTTCGTGTAAAGATCTTTTAGAAATTATGTTAAGAAAATCTTCTTCGAAAACTTGTTGTAGAATTTTGAAAATCAAACATCTGGTCGTCCTTACTATATGAGTTTGGTTGCTGTTTTCTTCAACCACAACAAGATACCTAATTGAGGAAACGACCACCTAAGGGTTCATCCACTTTAATATCTCTTCTTCTTTTTATTGAATCCATTTTGCCTTCGCTAGTCACCGAGAACTTCATTTACCGCTGCATATTACTTCATTCATAACTCTAACTCAAATGCTAACATCTGGTACTATCTTTGATATTTTCATCGTCGTCCTTGATATCGTAGTTACAACTGACTGACGCAACTCGACGTTCTGTCCGTACATAAGGTCGTATCTTCTTGTAAATCTTCAGTATATAGAATAAGGTAGATATCATTCCTTGCGCGGCGCCCAAAAAATGATAAGAAGCTTTTTGCCACAGTGGTGCCTTTAAACTCACGATGTTGTCTCTTTGTCAGCTTCAATCAACTCGTTACCTCCAGTACGAAGCATGTCCTAATATATAATTCTAAGTTGGATCATCCTGAAGCTGATCTATCTTTTCTTATACGAAGTTCTCATACAAATCAATCTCCTTCTTCTTAAAATCACATAAAAATAGGGTAATTAACCCATTCTCTATCGAGCTGTCGACTCTTCGCAACCATAGGATATGGGGACTCAATATATCTATATCATCAATATACTCGCCTTCCGCTTATCTTAACAATATCCTATCTTACTAATGCATATCGGATCCGCTAATCTTAATTCACACTCAACTCGAACTCAAAATGAGTATACTTAGGGTCTTCCTTATCTTATATGACCTGTCAATCCTATCTTACTTCTACCTATTCTTATTCCAGGGACCAATAAACTGTAGCTCTGATACCTACTGTAACACCCCCAAATCTGGGGTCAGGATTGGGTGTCAGTAAATAACTTTAAATAATATAAACCTGTATATTAAAACAATTATACAGATAACCCCTCATTATTCCGGATCGCTTACATGTTATGGTATGAAACAAGAATCTAACCTTCTAAAATCACAATAACTAAATACAATTTCATTACCTCTTTACTAGCTTCCAAGTATTATTCTCCCTAACACCTCCAAATTCCTTCAGCTGGAATCTCTCTACTTTTGCTTTCTATTAAAAGTTATTTACTCTTGTCCTCATTTGATACTGAAAGAAATAAGAATTCAAAAAGCAAGAGTGAGCCAAAAATGCCCAGCAAGTATCATAAATGGTTTCCAGGTATCTGATCAAAGAAACTTCTGAAAACAATCTTTAAAGGATATTCAAACACTTTTATTTATTAAAAACAGTTGAGCGAATGAAAACATCGGCTCTCGTTGGCCTTTAATCATAAATCACATTTCTCTGTAAAAGAATAGTGAACATTTCACTGATTCATCTCTTTAAATTAAATCTTTGTTTTATTTTGTAATCATAAACTATTCAAGAAGGAATGCCGTTAATGGCGATCAATAATAAATTAGACTAGACACTAGAAACCAACATATGCACTATAACCTGCTGATCAGTCAGGATATAGTGCGGATCTATACCCAACTGCGTAGACCCACCAACATATGGGGTACCCAGACAACTATAGCCTAATAATCAAGGGTCCAGCCATCCCTGGCCCATAGGGTCTAGCTGATTCCTGGCCCTCATTGTAACCATCCAGTCCGTGGAGTATTTTGATGTCAAATCATTTTGATTTCAAAACATCCCAATTCAGGGTTCGCAAATAACCCAGAACAATAGGTATTTGCTTAAGAGATCAATCGATAATCAAGGAACAAGATCAAAGAGGTACTTGCATAAATAATAGTAATTGCAGCGAAATATAAAAAACATTTAACTATTCTGAACTTAGAATAGGAATGAAGAAATATTTGCAGTATTTTAGAAGAAAGTTTAGGAATACTTGCCTCAATTGATAACCCTCTGATCTTTAACTATCTGCCATATCACTTAGTCCTGATGTATCTGCATTTTCATTGATAGACCACTTGACCTTTCTTATCATTCACCATTTCAGGTTTATTTCTATTCTGACTCCACTTGTTTCATTACTATACATATTCAGGCTTTATTTTTACAATCTCTGTCGGGCTTTGAATGCCTCGCACTATGTGTATCTAATATAAGAGAATACTATTCCAATTAACTAACAATGTATAATTGTCTATTCTACGCTTATTCTTATCGTCTACCCATCCGATAATAACAGATAAAGATCATATTCTGATCAGATAACGTTTAAAAGCCACGTCGACTCATAATCCACATAGCACGTACACATAAGTCACGTAATCATATTATTCAAATAACACGTAATCACATAATTCATGTGGCACATAAGTTGAATCGTCAAAAGAGAGGTCTCAATAAGTTTAAAATTGAAATCGGGTCAAAAAGAGTATTTTATCGATCAATAATTAACTCAGAATGGTTCATAAAATAAACGACCTTTAGATACAAAAGAATTTAGGTCTCGAAAATATTTTTAATAGAAGAAAAATATTTTTCTGAGTCTAGAGGAGTTCGTTTCGTATTAAACGGTTGAACGGTTGATTTATTATGAATAAAATAAGAATAATTCAATTAATAATAATATTAATGAATTTTAAATACCTATATATATGATTTTAAAGGCTCAGAATGATTTTTAAATCATTATTTGGCTTAATTATAAATAATTACATTTTATTTAACTATTTATAGATAAAATTAAGTAATTCAATGAATTAATTAATTAATTAAATCCATAAATAATTAATTAAAATAAATTATAAATAATTAAATCAAATTTTGATTTTTGAAAATAATAAAGAAAATATTTTTCTGGAATTAAAATAATTTAGTTAATCATTTAAAATAATTAACTAAATAAATTTTGAATTTAAAATCAATTTTTAAAAATAAAGAAAATGATTTTTGAATAAATATTTAAAAAATTGCAGAAACAGTTTACAGAAAATGAATTAGGGTTATGTTGGATCAAAACCGGGTTGTAATCATAAGAAAACAGGTCGGGAATGGGTCAAACCGGGTTGTCAAGAACGACCCAGACCCACCGGATAATTCACCAGAATCCAGCGGCGTCGGGTGTTCCGGCGAAACGCCGGTCAGCCCCAAAACACCCTCAAAAGACTGGTTTTGCACTCGATTCTGCTTCAAAATCACTCCTAGGCTTCCCAGAAATCCAACCACAGCAACCACATGTTCAAAACGTTCTCATAACTCGAACTCCGGCCACAAACCGGAGCTATCGTCGGTGATTTTCCGAAGAACAACAAAAATCCGTAACAACGATCTAAACACAGTGGTTTACATCTCAAAATAAAGCTATTAATACATACAATCAGTCCATATATTCATAATCAACAAGCAATTAATGATTGATTTAGAAAATTCAAAATTAAAAACGGATATAATAAGAATAAATAAAACCCTGATTTAAGTGATCTAGCAATCGTTTGATATAATTAAATATATGAATCGATTCTAAACCTCAATAGGAATTTTAATCAAGCATCAAATTCATTCAATAACCCAGAATCAAAAAGCCCCAATTTGAGCTCAAGAACATTCACGAACCCTAATTTCGAAGTTGTCCAGAATCAAACCTTAATTTTTATATGTTATTGATATCTATTTTTGAAATATAATATATGAAATTGACCAGAAAAACATACTCTACAACATGGAATCATCAAAATAATCAGATAATCATGTTTGCAGAAATTCATATTTTAAATCATATGATTTCAAATTTTTAAAATTTAATAATTTGATACCTGCTAATTTTGCAGTGAAATTGATTGTAGATTCTGAAAGTACTTTCTACAAGCTTCGTTTCGACTACTTACACGCCCAAATCGGAGTTCGATAACGCCTTCATTTGTGAGTTTGATTTTCAAGAACGCGGTGTTTTTAGGGTTTTCTCTATATTTTATCGGTTTCTACTGATTAATTATGATTATACGAATAAAATGAAATGATAAAAGGGGTATTTATACTTATGGAATACTGGTTCGTGTTGGATCGTATTGGATCGATAAATTAGTTACTTAGCCACTAAGTAACTGCAAAGACGATCCGATTTGATACCCGTATTGGATAATTATCCAAACTGGGCTTTTATAAAATACTTTTTATGAAAATTGTTAGGAATATGTTATGAACTTGATGATAAATTCAATAAAACACCTTAGTAGATTTAACTTAGTGAATTTTGTAGCACTCGACGGATGTTCAATTATAGTCCCGACGGATGATTTAATATAGTCCCGACGGATGACAAATTGACATCCACCGGGTGAGTAGCTTATGTAACAAATAAGTATTATAGCACATTTCTGCAAATAACTTTGTGTAAATTCTGTAGGAGTATATGAGTCATGTTGACTACTAGTGGATATGCAAAATAGGTTGATAAATTGTAAATATGAGATGCCTTGTAATTCTGTATAAGTGAAATGGAGTCATATGACAAATAGCTACCCGACGGGTGATCAACAAAGCTACCCGACAGATGATCAACAAAGCTACTCGACGAATGATCAACAAAGCTACCCGACGGATGACAAACATGTACCCGATGGATGATCAAATTTAAATATTTGTTGACAGTGACAATATAGTCACATTCGTTGGGTGTTTACGAAAGGAATGTGGCAGCCTGTTAAGCAGGAATTTGAGAACAAAGAAGCATTACCATTTCCATGCAAAGTGTGAAGATATTCAAAGATGCTGGAATAGAGTAGTGAAGTAGCATGGAGTTAGACTAGATATGTTTTGTTTTATTATCTTGTCTTATTTTCATTTAAACTTGGTGATCTATAAACCAAGTGTAGCTAGTAGAACATTCAACTAAGCAAACACATTTCAAAGAGAGATAGAAAAAGTTGTACTTGTCAAGAATTTCTCTGTAGTTTGTTTGTTCTCCTTGTAAGCAGCTGTGAGCTATTCAAGCTTCACAAGATTCTCATTCGATATATATATATATATATATATATATATATATATATATATATATATATCTGGTGGATACTTTCAAATCCACCAGAAAGTTTTAAAAGCTTGTATTTTTATTGCTTTGTGTTTTGATTTATATAACTACTTCATTCCGCAATCTGCAAATCAAACACTTATATATTTATCGAGTTAGAACTCTTTTTAAATCTTGAAAAAGTAGCCTGAATAATATTAAACCCCCCTTTTGTAATTCTTGTTGTATTGTTAGGGAATAACAATTGGTATCAGAGCAAGCTCTTGAAGTATAAAGAGTTTAAAGATCACAACAAACAGCAAGATGAACAAGAAGGATGTTGGAGTTAAAACTTTTGAGCCCACACTATGTAGTGCATAAGGAAATGAGTTTCGGAGTTGATATTACAATTATACGTACTAAATGAGTGTATGTAAACGCTATTAGTTTTCGAAGATAACGAACTTTGAAAAACGACCGTATTTACGACTCATCGAGGATTACAGAAATAACAATATAATTACAAGATTAAAACCCTACGGATTTATATTCAAGTATGATAATTAAAAATATAAGGAATAAATACGAAAGGAATTATGTCGCAAACCATTTACGAGTAAGTATTACGAAAACGTTTAAGCAACTGAGAGAATGCGTAAACGATTAAATAAATGTAACGCACTAACTAAACCATGGTAAGAAAGTAACCATGGTTACTTTGTCAAATAGTAAGCTAACCGTAGGATGATCAAGCAAGCTATCCAAATAATGTGCTAAGGAAGCTAACACAAACAGTTTCTAGGAAGCTACCTAAGATTTGTCCCTAAGATTAGCAACAAAGAATAAACCTAGAATGCTATACTAGGAAGAATAAAGATCAAGGATATATATCACCCCCATTTCCTAGAAGCAACCTATAAAAATAACCAAGCTAAGCAACCAAGGGAAGCAAGTATAAATACCCCCACCCATTCACTTCTTCCATTCGGCCCTTTGAAGAAAAAGGGAGAAATTCAATTTCAAATCTCAAAATCTATCCATGGTAAAATCATCCCATTAATTCTCAAGCCTCCTATCAATTAAACTAAGGTAAGAAAATTGTTTCATCTCTTTTTATCAATGTTGATGGGTGAAATAAAATCAAGAAACTCACTAGTGAATAGTATGAATAGTAACCTCTCTTTGGTTTCTTGATTTCAATGGTGGTTTTAGGTTCTAAAAATCATACCAAGAACTTCCAAGCCTCCACCATCCTCAAGAACACATCTCAAGCTTTTAAGAAAGGTAAAAATCTTTGGCCCAACTTTATTTAAGATTCATTTTTAAGATCCATTTAGTATGTGGTAGTAAACTTAGTTTAAGAAGTGGTATTGTTGAGATCTTGAAGTTTAAGTTAAGTAGATTTAATGTTGATTGTTGTTGCCCCAAGAACATGATGTTCTTGAGAGGATTTTGGTTTTTATGATTAAATGATGATTGTTGATGGTTGTGTTAGGAGTTAGGGAGTAAAGGAAACCCCGATCGTAAGCGTAACTCCGTTAAAACCAACGAATCGTAACTTTAAGGTTCTGCAGAAAGTCCCGAAGTTGTAAACTGTAGTTTCTTAAAAAATAATCCTTTATTATGATAGTAAATGTTATAAGTATCGTTTAGGCGTTTGAATCACTTGATTCTGATTTACGGATCAAAAGTTATGGTCATTTTAGTAAAAGTGATTTACGCGACAAAAACTGCTATAAATCACGAACTTTGAAAATATAAAGGATCGACTTAAAAGTGTTCATAAATCATGAAAATTTACAGAGGGTAAAATATTGAGTTTTCTAATTTCCATAAAAATTTCAAGTAAAAATAATGAGTTTTTCAATTTTATAAAAATATCGGAGCCAAGATCGCGCGAGTAGAAACCGTTAGAATCCATAAACGGAGCCGACAGTGATAATGAGAATGAACCTAAGATACTTAAAAAAACGAAGCGACCATGATGTGGATAAGGACTTAAAGGAATAATAATGGTAGTATAAGTTGAGAGGGTGCATAATAAATAGCGCATGAGTGCGAGTCGCCGTAAATTAGGACGAGACCTAACAAAACGAATTGTGTTTATGATTATAGATTTCCGAGCGGAACTTAGAGCATCCTCCACCTCGAGATACCAGGAAAGTTTTCAAACCCTACCTTTTAAGAACTATTGTGTTGTGAATATTTTACAAAACTGTGATATATGCATGAGATTGCTTTAAACTATTTTACGAAGTTTGAGACGTATTACATTACTCAATTGTTGATATTTTCTAGTATAGATTCATACCGAGTTCAAAATATTATATTTAGACCGAGAGTCGGTCGGTGTAAGCTTATAAAAACCCGGAGGTATTCTGGAGGAGTTTATAATTGAGAACATTAACGCTAGCGAGTAGCGTGGCATATATAGACTGAGGATCGGTCAGTAAAGATTGATGAAAACCCGAAAGTATTCCGGAGGTGTTTTAATTAGAATATTAACGCTATAATAGAGCGTGATGTATAAGTTATAAGACCGAGAGTCGGTCAGGATTTAAGATAAAACCTGGGAATCATTCCGGTGATATTATAGGACGGTTATAAGTCCATAGTAGTACGTTTTAAAAGGGACTCAACGTCCACTTACGAAACATTAAAACCCCTCGAACTTTTATTAAAACGATTTTCCAACGATCATATTCCCTCAACTATATTTTATTAATTCAAATAATAAATACTATATACTTATTCTTTTATTATGGGCGTAGTATATACCAGCAATTATTTATTTCAAACCTGATTAATCATTAAAGATTATTAATTGCGTAAACATAAACTAGTTGAGGAATATTATTTTTTTTAAATACTCTTTTGAAGAGTAAACTCATTCGAGGTTTAATTGTTTATTGATTATCATTTATTTAATTATTATTCTTAAAGGGTTTATTATTGATTTAAAAATCATAGATCCTGATTTAAAATATACTTTCTGATTTCAGAATATCATTCGAACAATTTCAGATCGTCGGTGAATATTATCCCGACTTATTTAATATGTTGAATATAGTTTCAAGGAGAAACTTTTCCACCTTATTAATTATCTGTTGACAACGGTCAACTCACATCCTTAGTACTTCCTCTGAAATTCTCGGAAGTACGTATATATATATACACTTATATCTTAGAGAGATAAACTATTTCTATCAATAAGCAAAACGCTTGGGGAACTTCGATGTGGTTCGAGTTCTTGAGATTGATAGAATTCTTTTAAAGGACAAGGGAGGGGTAGACTCTGGTAGTATGTGTGCTAGATGGACTACCAAAGGTACCGCAGGCAAAAGTACTCTGTGTACTCAGGAACTTGTGAAGTATGTGTATAACCGAAAATGGGACACGTAGCCCAAATGCGGCAAGGGTGATAACCGGGATACGAAGGTGTCGTCCTTCTACTAGTATAAAAGGTTACTTTATCACAGTACGACTGATCATCATATGCGGTGGCTCCAACGAATGTCCTATTCTTCCAATTGGAATTGTGATGCAATACCGTAACCCAAGCCTAGGTGTTGGGTTTACTATTAAGGTATTCGTAGGTTAATAAAATCCACTAAAGGATTGTTTTCATAAGAAGGTGTGTATCACCGAGGAAAACTATTTTTGAAGAAAGTGTATTTATCATATATGACGTTTTACTTGAGTTTATCATACAGTCATTTCATACTATACACTATTATGCTGGGCATTATAGCTCACTCTTAAGATTCCTTATGCTTCAGCAATAGGATTTATCATGTACGGGATGTTGTGTACAAGGCCTGATGTTGCTTATTCAATTAGTGTGACGAGCAGATATCAGTCCAATCCAGGTGAAGACCACTGGAAAGCAGTGAAAAACATCCTTAAGTACTTGTGAAGGACTCAGGACATTTTTCTTGTTTTTGGTGGTGAATATGAGTTGAAAATAGAGGGTTATACTGACTCTAGTTTTCAATCAGAAAGTGATAGCAAATCCATGTCAGAGTACGTGTTTACTCTGAATGGTGGTGCGATGAGTTGGAAGAGTTCCAAACAGTCTATAACAGCTGACTCCACAGCGGAAGCAGAATATATAGCTGCAAGTGAGGCTGCAAAAGAAGCCGTTTGGATGAGGAAATTTGTTTCTAAGTTGGGAGTTGTTCCTAGTGTTGAAGAGCCTATTGTGTTGTATTGTGATAACAACGCAGCAATAGCACAAGCCAAGGAACCTAGGTCTCATAAAAATTCCAAACATGTCCTGCGGCGCTTTCATCTAATTAGGGAGATTGTTGAAAGAGGAGATGTCAACGTCGAGAGAGTTGACACATATAACAACGTAGCAGACCCACTCACAAAGCCACTTTCTCAGAGTCACTTTGATCTGTTTTGATTTCATTGATATTAATAAAAGACTTGTTTTGTTTTTATTGCGGGCTCTTTCTATTTAAATGTTTAAATAAGATATACCACAGTTTAGAGTAAAGCTTTTTATGGATTGTGATGAGATCATAATAATGAGACCTAAAAGATGATAACTCTAAACTTAAATAGTTCCTGGTCGTAGGATTACTAACTGGTAATTAATAATCCATAAAGATCGGTACATACTATGCTTGCTTCATTATGAAGGATGTCTGTTCTCATAGACATTTGTGTGGTGACACTATAGCTAGTATGTAGGTGCTTATTATAGAATAAGTTCACTGAACATGACTCACACAGCTGAATAACTGATGGAGTTCACTCACGTGTCAGCAGTTGTTCACATAGTGATAGTTGTACAAGTATCCTTAGACTTGAGGTCATCATAGTCATCTTATGTACACTGAACTATGCTTTGGTTTAGTTCTTAGTCTCAAGGGACAATTATAAGGGCTCTACTGGGTATAGGAATTTGTACATGAAGATAGTGTATGATCAATAAAGGATCTATCCCTTCCAGTGTAGGAAGAGAATGTTCAATGCTGATCCACTTATGCTAGTTCAGGAATCTCTGGCCAGAGTGAATGAAATTAGAAAGGAGTTTCTAATTTACATTAAATAGAACTAAGCATAGTGAATGGGAAAGCAAGTGATTAAATAAGATAGGCTTGACACAAGTTCCATGCCTTGTATTTAATCGTGACATTACAGGGTAGAAGGAATTGATTGTACGGTAACTACTCACTGAATAGGTTCTTGGTATTCTAAGCAGTGAATTCGTATTATCCGGATAGTCGCGATATGCTGAGAAGTATCCCTCACGATGTAGAATAAATATGATTAATTAATTAATCATATTTAATGAATTAGAGAATTTATATAAATAATGATAAAATAGTTTTATTATTATTTATTTCTACTACCGGCTTAATATTGAACCTACATGGTCACACCATAAAAGAGAATGATTTAATGGTGGAGGAATTAATTAATAATGGCTGATAATTATTTATTTATAAAATAAATAATTAATTGGTAAATTTAATAATTGATTAAATGAGATTTAATTGATTATAAATTAATTAAGAAAAGGTTCTTAATATTATTAATTAAGAATTTAATTTTTGGAAATTAAATCAAGTGAGAGAATTATTTCTAAAGAGTTTAGAAAAAGGATTAATAATTAAAAGGTGTTTTAATTATTAGTGAGAATAATACAGGGTTAATAATAATAATATTTTATGGTAAAATTTTCAGCTGAAGATTTTTCCTATAAATATACTATTATAGACCCTATTTTTGCCTCAACCAAAAAGATTTACAAAATCCTAATTCTCTCCATTTCCTCCTCCTTCATTACATCGTTTTCTTGGTTTTTCACATAGCAGTGATTAGAAATGAGGTAGAAAATATTTTTGGTTTTTCTAAATGAACTGATTGCAACATATAGAAAAATGGTGATATTTTCAGCTTCTAGAAAATATTTTCACATAGCAGTGATTAGAAATGAGGTAGAAAACTTTGTTGCAATCAGTTCAAAAGGCATCAATTATAAGAAATTATTATCAGGAAAGACCAGTGATGTGGCCAACACTTTAAGTAAAAGAGAGCAAGTATAAATGCTCGTACCAAAGGAAAATAGTAATGCTGGGTGAAACTTGGAAAGATATAATATGTGTGAAAGATTTGCTTTCCTTCTAATAATTGGGCGGTATTCAACCTTAGTAACAATTTGGTAAGGATTTAATTCATGTCATCGTTGTAAGCAAACTACATACCTTAGGAGAAACTATCTTAAGATAATCCAGGACCATGATACAAAAAAAAAGACTAAGTGAACCTTTAAGCTTCAAGTCTCCTATCGAGGATATATGATTAATAATGGTGTTAACCTGCTACTGTTGCCTTGGTTGAGACCCTTCTACAATTTTTTCTGCTACATGACACATCTACGCCAAGTTCAGGAAATGATCTTCATGGATCAGGAATAGTTATTAGAATGTCATCTTAGAAGATATTGTTGTGTCGTAGATGGATTCTATATGCTTAACTATTTAAGAGTCAAAGGAAAACAAGTAACTATTCCTGCGGAGGGTTTCGGTTTTTTTTTAAGATTTAAATTTACGTTTTCGCTGCGTTTATGTGCTAAAAACCCTTCAATGGCATCAGAGCTACTTGCGAAAAGTTTTTAATTCATTTATGTGTTTAACTGTTTTCGATATATGAGCATGTACGTGATTCGCCATGATTTGATGTTGATATAATATGCTTATATATGTATGGTTTTGAATATATGATATACATTTGTGTTGTATAATCATAAGATGATTATGTAATTTGTATATATACTGATATATACATGATTTATGTTTGTTCTAATTATGAGAATCATATTAGATATGAATTCTGAATTGGCTGCTGCAGATTTGCTGAAATCTGGGTCTGGTGTCCAATTTACGCAAACAAATACCCTATTCCATAGGTAAACGAGCGTCTGAACAAAATTGATATCTAATGCTATCAACGACTCATCTGTAATGTGTTTGACGTCGTTTACTGCCCGTAAACAGTGATTCTTGTTTTTCTGATTTTGATTCTAATTTTTCTGATTTTTGTCATATTTTCTTTTTATGATTAGATCATGGATAATATGATATGTTAAGATCAGATTATGTGTTTTAACATGCTCTTATGTGTTGTATGAGCATGGTGGATGGTTATGGCCTTTCGACCTTAGTGTAATGGTTTTGGTTTTGGTTTTAAATACGACTTGCATGTCGTCAATCTTTGTAATCATAAATCTCGAATGTAACTCGAGTTATTCTTGTAAGTTCATGTTGTGAATATGTTGTGTACCTGATGATCACTTAAACAAAACATCTAAGTAGATTTTACTTAGTGAAATATTGTAGCACTCGACGGATAAGAATTATAGTCCCGACGGATAACTCATTATAGTCCCAACGGATGATTAACTTATTATCCATCGAGTGAGTAGCTTATGTAATAATAAGTTTGTAGCACAGTGATGTATGCACCTTTGTATAGAATATGTAGTTGCATATAAGTCATGTTGACTTTAACTAGATATGCAGAATAGGTTGATTAATTGTACATAAGTAATGTCTTGTAATTCTGAATAAGTGAAATGAAGTCAAGTGCCAAAATAGCTACCGACGGATGATTAACAAAGCCTTCGACGAATGATCAAATGACTATCAACAGATGTTTAACGTAGCAGTCGACGGATGATCAATTAAGTCATCGACGGATGATCTAAAAGTCGACAGATGATCATATCAAGAATTCAAACATCAGTTGAACAGTGAAAGCTGACACACAGCCGTCGAGTTGGATACAAACACATTGTGGAAGCCCGTTAACTGGGTAATAGAGGACAAAAAGTAACAAAGATTAAGACTGTTAGATTTTATATTTGTTCAGTCTTCTTGACTTTGTAATCTTGGTATTATATAAACCAAGAGAGTAGAAAATAGAAAAATAACTGAGATAGTTGAGAAACACAAAAATAGAGAAATCTTTGTAAGCTTAATCTTTAGTATTTCCTGTATTCTCAGCAGTTCAATTTGTAAGCAGCTGTGGGCATTTCTGCACACAGAGTCCTCTCGATATATTATATATATCTCTGGTGGAATTGTTTAAATCCACCAGAAAGTTTTTAAAGACTCTTGTTTTTAATTACTTGTGTTTTGATTCATTTGAGTTTATATTCCGCATTGTGCTAATCAAAATAAATATATCAATAATCGAGTTGAACATTTTTATTTCAAGAAAAAGGTTCAAGAATTCCATTCAACCCTCCTTCTGTAATTCTTGCTACATTGTCAAGGGACTAACAATTGGTATCAGAGCAAGCTCTTAATCTACAAAGAGTTTAAAGATCAAAACAATTCAGCAAGATGAACAAGAAAGATGTTGGAGTCAAGATTCCTTTTCTTGATAAGGATAATTACCATCATTGGAAGGTAAAGATGCATCTTCATATGCTTTCTCAAGATGAGGCCTATGTGGACTGCATAGAAAGAGGCCCTCATGTTCCAATGAGAGCTGCAACAGGAAATGAGCCATCTGTTCCAAAGCCAAGGCATGAATGGTCTGATCCTGACATTGAACAAGTCAGGAAAGATAAAAAGGCCATGAACATTATGTTCAATGGTGTTGATGCAGACATGTTTGATAACATCATCAACTGCAAGACTGCCAAGGAAGTTTGGGACACAATACAGATAATCTGTGATGGTACTGAGCAAGTAAGAGAAAATAAAATGCAGCTCCTGATTCAGCAATATGAGCATTTTCACAATGAAGAAAGTGAGTCACTCACTGACATTTTTAGTAGATTCCAAAAACTACTAAATGCTCTTAAGTTGCATGGAAGAGTCTATCAGACTAAAGACTCCAATATGAAATTTCTCAGATCTCTTCCAAAGGAATGGAAACCAATGACAGTCTCACTGAGAAACTCACAAGATTATAAGGAGTTTACTTTAGAGAGACTGTATGGCATTCTGAAAACCTATGAGCTTGAGATAGAGCAGGATGAAAGAATGGAGTGAGGAAAGAAGAAATGAGGATCCATTACACTAGTTGCTGATCTGGAAAAGGAGAAAGAAGTGAAGATGGAAGTTGTGGAATCAACTTCAAAGGTCTGTGAAAGCAAGGGTAAGGGGCTAGCTGCAGAAAATGAAGATTCATTGAGCCAAGATGACATGGAGGACATTGATGAGCACCTAGCATTCCTTTCAAGAAGATTTGCCAAGCTCAAGTTCAAAAAGAACTTTGGAGCAGCCAAGCCAAATAGAAACATGGTGGATAAGTCAAAATTCAAATGTTTCAAATGTGGCTTGGCAGGGCATTTTACAAATGAGTGTAGAAAGTCAGATTCCAGTAAGAAAAGATTTGAGTCTGTAGATTACAAGAAAAAATACTTTGATCTACTCAAACAAAAGGAAAGGGCTTTTATTACATAAGAGAATGACTGGGTAGCTAATGGTTTGGATGAAGATGAAGATGTCAGCTATGTCAATCTAGCCCTTATGGCCAAGTCTGATGAAACAGAGACAAGTTCCTCAAGCAATCAGGTAATCACTACAAACCTTGCACATTTATCTAAAGCTGAGTGTAAGGATGCAATAAATGACATGTCAACAGAATTGTATCATTTACGTGTTACACTTAAGTCTCTCACTAAGGAAAATGCTAAAATCAAAGAAAACAACTTATTTTTAAGTGAGAGGAATAATGTGCTTAAGTCTCAATTTGTTGAGTTTCAGAAACTAAAAATTGAGTGTAGGATTGCCAAGGAGGAATTAACTGAGTCCTTGAAAAAGGAAGAAATTTTGAAGAAGCAGCTCGATCGTGAACACGAGGTGATTAAAGCATGGAAAACATCCAGAGATGTTCATGCTCAAATCATCAAGGTTCAAGGAATTGAGTCTTTTTGTGATGAAGCCTGGAAAAAGAATAAGGAGAAACTAGAACCTATTTTGGTAGATGGGTTGCTGACAGATGTAGACTCGACGGATGATGAGGACTATCCGTCGGATAACAAAAAGTGTTATCCGTCGAAGGATAAAAATCCTCATCCGTCGGCTGTAAGCAAACTCATTAGCAAAGCCAAATTAATCATTTTCTTTTATCATTCTCAAATTCAACTGTGTTTATTTCATTCTCTCTCAAGCAAAAATCCTCTTTCTCTTCAAGCTTTCCTTCTCTAACAATGGCACCTGTAGTAAAGATTATGTCTCAGACTGGGTTCATTTATGAGAAGAACAACTTCACTGCTTTGGTCAACAAGGGAATTCAGCAATCAGAAGACTATCACAAGATGATGGACTTCGTGAAGAACTGCAAGTTAAGTTTTGCCATGCTTGAATCACTCACAATCTTTTGTGAAGTTGTAGAAGAGATGTGGACCTCTGTAATTTACATCTCTACTGATAAAACCATCACTCTGACCATCAAAGGTAATGAATTCTGTATTAATAGTGATGTGATAAAAGCATGTTTCAAGATTCCTGATGATAATGTAACTTCACCACACACTGACACTGATTTGATTAATATGCTTAATTCCATGCATTATGCACTTCCTACTAATAAGCTAAGTGATATTAGGAGATTAGGTCTTAGGAAGGAATGGAGTTTTATGTGTGATGTTGTAACTAAAGTTTTCTCTGGAAAAATCAGTAATTTTAATTCTGTGAACATTTCCATGCTTAACATGCTATACATGCTAGTTACAGACAAATTTTACAATTTCAGTGACCTTGTCATATATGAGTTAGGTTTTAAACTAGGTGAGCTAGCCAAAAGGGGAAAGAACATATATTATGCTAGATTTTTTATGTTATTGGCTAACCATCTTTGTCAAGAAATTACACTTGAGAACCCAAACAACAAATTAGCTTGTTGGGTTCAAGAGAGAAGAATCATTGCAGATTTGAACAGAGCCAACCACCATAGGGATGTGCCAATGTTCTATTTCCCTGTAATGCTGACACCTCGGGTAAGTGAGGTAAGTTCATCCATACCCTCAACTATTTCAATCTCCTCTATTTCTTTGACTTCAGGCATAGCTATGACAACTGTGACAATGACCAAACAGTTGCCTACCAAAGCTGCCAAATCAACTGTAATTTCCAAATCCAAATCAAAGAAAACCCCCTCCGGTATCTCTCAAAAGGTACCAGTTGAAAAATCTACCAAAGCCAAAGAGGGGAGTGTGAAGGAGGGTCAGATAGGTGAGGGAAGGGTTTGTTAGTTATATTTGATAATGTCATGGTTAATATGATTTATGTTTAGTTTTCAGATCTTACTTAAATAGGATAAATCAGTACTTACTGGAAGTCAGGACTTAAGGATATCAGTACTTATATTATCAGAAGATAATCATCAGAAGATGGATATTAGAACTTAAGTACTGAAGGACGTTCAGATAAGGACAGCAGCTGATTAAAGGAAAGAAGATCGAGACAAACATAAGAAGAGATATGCATGAAGAAGGAATTCTATGAAGAATAGAATACTTGGAAGAAAAGATATCTGATTGATATGTTTTAGGAAGCAGAATTATATTCCATATCAATTAGCGATTATCTTGTAACTGTGTAGTATATAAACACAGACATAGGGTTTACACTATAAGTGTTATCATATACGAGAAGATTATTCATTGTAACCCTAGTAGCTCTCGTGATATTTGTTCATCACTGAGAGGTAACAGTTCCATATTGTAACAGAGTTTATTATTTCAATAAAGTTTGTTTTCTGTTACTTGAGTTATTAAAGTTCGATTTGATTATACTTTACACTGTATTCACCCCCTCTACAGTGTGTGTGTGACCTAATAAGTGGTATCAGAGCCTATCTGTTAACGCACAAACAGTTTAAGATCCAAACACAATCATGTCTGACACAGAAATTCCAACTAAGCCCACCAAAACTGAAGAACCTCCAAAAACACAAATTCAAAGTCGGTATGAAACCATCAGAGTTCCCATATTGAGACGATCAGAATATGCCATATGGAAGGGGAGGATGACCATGTTTCTGGAAGCTAAAGATCCAGAATATCTTGATAGAATCAAGGAAGGACCTCACAAACCAACCAAGCTCGTTGTTGTAGTTGCAGGTGAAGCAGCAAAGACTGTACCAAAGGAGAAGAGTGATTACACTGCTGAAGATATTGCATCAATTGCTAAGGATGCCAAGGTACGACACTTACTGCATAGTGCCATTGATAATGTAATGTCAAACAGGGTAATTAACTGCAAGACTGCAAAGGAGATATGGGATGCTCTGGAAATAAGGTGTCAGGGAACTGATACAATTAAGAAGAACAGGAAGACAATACTCACTCAAGAGTATGAACACTTTGACTCAAAGGCTAATGAGTCATTGACTGATTTATATGATAGATTTGTCAAACTCTTGAATGATTTGTCACTAGTTAATAAGGAGTATGATCTTGAAGATACAAATCTTAAATTCCTGTTAGCTCTTCCTGAATTATGGGATTTGAAGGCAACAATAATAAGAGACAACTACAATCTTGATGAAACAACTCTTGATGAAATCTATGGAATGCTCAAGACTCATGAACTTGAGATGGAACAAAGAAGCAAGAAAAAAGGAGGAAAGTCAAGGACAGTTGCTCTTAAGGCTGAAGAAGAATCCCCCAAGGTAGCTACCTCAAGGAAAGACAAGGGTAAAGCTCTTTTCACAAAGTCTGATACTGAGTCATCAAGTTCTGAAAGTGATGATGACTCAGATTTTGAAAGCTTGTCTGAGACTGATGCATGAAGCTGTGTGCTCTTATGGTGAAAGGGATCACAAAAATTGCATACAGGAAATTCAGGAAGGGAAAGAAGTTTTCCATAAAAGGCACAAATTCTGATAAGAAGAATTTTAGAAGATCTGAGGGCAGAGGAGGAAAGTCTGACAGAGGAGATTATACCAATGTCAAATGCTATAACTGTGGTGAGAAAGGCCACATATCTCCTGATTGCAAGAAAGTGAAGAGTGACAAAGGCAAGGCTCTTGTCACAAAGAAGAAAAGCTGGACAGACACCTCAGACTCTGAAAGTGAGGAGAATTATGCTTTGATGGCAAATGCTGATAAAGCAAGTGCTGAAAGCAGTTCTGAAGCTGCTGAATCAAAGGTACCTCAGACTACTTATGCTTTTCATACTGATGATATTAATGAGTTGAGAAGATATCTTAAAACCATGTTTGTTAGTTATAGAGATCAAACTTTAACATGTGAAAGATTAACTTCTGAAAATCTTGCTTTTAAGAAAAGAAATGATTTTTAGAAAAAGAGTTAGTTATGTTCCATCAAACTCAGAAGGATAGAGATGATGCTTTTTATGTTAGGGATGAAGTGCTAAAAATGAATGAATCTCTAAAAACTGAGTTAGAAAAGGAAAGAGAGATTATCAGGACTTGGACTAACTCTAGCAGAACAACTCAAAATTTGCTAAGTAGTGAAAATTGGAAAGAGGGCTTAGGTTATGGAGAGGATAAGAATGATAAAGGAACTGTAGAAATTAAGCCTGTTGTTAAGCAAAAGCCAAAGTTAAAACCTGTTAAGTTTGTAACTGTTGTAACACCCCCAGATCTGGGGTCGGGGATCCGGGTTGTCACGGTCTTTCTTTCCACAATATCACTTCACTTAATTAATAATAAATAACCTCATGCTGTGACCCCATACTAACACACACCACAACCCGTTATAGTCTCAGAGATGAAATTGAAATAAGTACAAGTCTTTGAATCCACCATTTAAAAGTTATTACAACCCAAAATGATTACTTGATAAATTTACAGTTAATTGCCATTATCTGCCACGAGTTATAATTATACATAATTTGATTCTCAAAAGTAGATGGTCTGAACTACAATGGATCTACCTCTGTAGCTATAGCAGCTACAACATCATCGGGAAGACGCAGGACGCTTCCCACGCGCTTGCGCTGGGTCTGCTGAAGTCTGGCCATCTCTCCTAACTGTTGTTGTGTGATGAAGAAATAAAGCAAGAGTGAGCCTTACAGCTCGCAAGATAATACATAGTGATAACAATAATATAAGTATCTAAATGGATACTTACTAGAATCTTTATCGTGTGTAAGATAATTACTTACTAGATATAAGTAAAAACAAGGAATGAAGTTACCAATACTTCACTACACTTATATCCTTTATAAAGCTACTTGAACTACCACCGTTCAAAGTATTATAAGTTTTAAAAAAAAAAACATCCCATAGATGAGACCACAAGTTAAGACTTGAATAGATTCAATCTTTGAAATATTATTGAATGAAAAAAAGTTACGAGATACTTTATTTAGTCCTGATATATATATCCACATATATATCTCTTTAAACATTTCCTGGAACCTCTGTTATGTAAAGTATGAACAGAGTTTGAAACATCCAATGAATTTTGGAAAGGAAAAGAATTTTGGCATAAACCAGATATCTTGCTGATCAGGCAGAGATACCAATAAGTAACCTTTTCTACTAGTAGATGGATGAATCCCCCACCGGTCATCACCCTGGCCACATAAGGACCTTGTGCTGGACCGCCACCCGGCCTCTTACGCGTTGATGGACTGCCACCCAGCCACTTACACTTTCATAGACCGTACCCCGGCCTGTCGCTTATGCCGACTCAATTAGATGGGCTTACTTCCCGAACATTGGGCAAGTAATCAATTCATTTACCAAAACTGCAACCTCGTTGCGAATATAAAATACACCACAGAGCCGGATTCCCCAGGTTTTGAGCGAGTATTTAAATCCCCTTAAAAAAGGAAGATCTTAAATATAAAAATGAGTTTTGGGATCCGCTCTGACTTTAAAAATCATTTTGAAGACTCGAAAACACTTTATAGAGTGTTTGGAGTAAAGCTGATTTAATGAAGTAAATCAGTCCCCAGAATATTTAGAAAATGACTGAATATTATTATTTAAATAATATTCCCATAAAGAATAATCTTTATAAAAATAATTGAAGTAGAAGTATTAAAACTTATACTTGAAACGAGTATTAAATAACCAAAGATATACTTATATGAAAGTATTATCTTTATTTGAATAATCGAAAATAAGTTTGATTATTGACACCTTATTCTTTTATAAAATAAAGAATATATTTTAGTAATAAGCGGAGTCATAATACCTCGAATGAATATTATAAATAATATTCATAAAATAAAGGAGTCATACATCCTCGATTGAATATCCAAGTAATATTCAATAATAACATAAAGGAGTCATACGCCTTCGGATGAATATTCAAATAATATTCAGATAAATAAAATAAAGTTAAAGTTATCGAATAAACCTTATTCGATTAATAGTTTGGAAAACTATAACCATATATATATATAAATATATATATCCATATCCATATATACAAAATCTACTCGGGATCCTCGACTCCCGGTTTTAGAAAATATTTTCACCTTTGGGTCCCTATACTAAGGGTATATGCAAGTTACCGCTATTCTCTAGCATAGGTATTATCAACTGAACCAACAGATATATATTTCAAGAATATGAAACAGGCATGCATATATACCATATCACATGCTACAATATATCGCAAGAATTTGCTAAATAACCAATATACATTTATCGCAAGATCATGCATATACAAATGTATACATCACAACAACAGTATAACAGATAGAATACTTGCCTGAGCGACTCGGGGTGATAAAAGGCTCGGGACGAGTCTGGTAACCTATAAACAACAAGTAAGTTGGAATTAAACCAAAATCACTTGTAAATCTATACTTTAACTAACTTAGACTCTAACGCTTGTTTTGCGCTCACTGATTCGCTTAAGTCACTCGGGTACCCTCGGCTCCACCATTTTTAATAATTTAACCTTTACGAGTTTTAAAGCGATTCCTTCGCGAGTGTCTTACCAACTTCCTAACAAACTTACCATAAATGTTTCATACATTAATTAACCCTTTTTGGTCTTTAACCTATGTTTCAAAGTAAGGCGAGGGAAAAAGTTTCGTTCGCGAAACGCCGTTACTTGAAACAGTCGTTTCTCCTAAACCGTGCATCGGAATCGAACAAACTACATATCAAAACGAAGCTCGTAACATGAGCTATCTAAACATGGCAGTGGTCATAATCTAGCAGGGGGTTCTCGGGTCCTAATGCTATGCACAAAAACAGTCCAAAGAAAATCGGACGTTACGACGGCTATGTTTACGCGATTTCCAATATTTTAAACCGTTCAAAACCATTCCAAATCAACCTCAAATCCAACATACAACCAACATCCATCCTTATCACATCATAACAACCCCAAACAATTCAATTTAATCATTCATACTTATGCCTAAACTTAACTTTAATCATACTTAAGTTCTTTTAATCAAAACCACAACATTTACCATTCCATTTCACTACCATTTCAAATCCCAAACTCTAATCACAACAACAAGCTACAATAGCACCCTACTAATCAAAATCATCTTATAATATATAGGAATCTAGGGTTTGGAGATGGTATACCTTCCTTGAAGTGGTGGGAGGAGCTAGGAAGCCTTAAGAAGCTTTGAGAAGTCTTAGGAAAGCTTGGATCTTCAAGAAAAACAAGAAAACTTCAAGTTAAAAAACTTGAAAACACTATTCATAGTCTTCTTCTTTGATTAAATGAAGAAGATTGAGAAGGAATTAATGGCTTAAACTCATGATATAGCCCTAACTAAGCATGAAGATGATTAGGGAATTTACTCACCAATTTAGGAAGCTTGGATCTTGGATTTTGAAAAATCTTGCCTTTAAAAAGTGAAAAAGCCGAGAGCAATGAAGAACTAATGCCTTGGTTTCTTTTTGTTTTGATGAAGAATGAATTATTTGGCTTGGTTGGTTGTAGTTTTGTATTTGATTTAGTCAATTACCTTCTTGCCCTTGAATTTGTGTGGTTACAAAGCCACCACACCTCCTTCCTTCCCATGTCATGCTTATGTCATCCTCATGATGTCATCCTCCCTTCCTTGTCCTCTTTCTATTGGTTGGATGACATCATTCCCACTAATCCCTTTGATTAACTTCCTAATCGTTTGCCTAATGACCGTTGATCTGTTATACGGTTCGCTTAACTTTCGTTCTCGTTTATCGTTTGAAGGATCATACCCGAGATCTTATTACTTAGGTTCCCTTAACCTTTCTCAATACATTATATTCCTTTTTATGATCCTCTATTATAATCCTTTAATTTAAATCCTTTTTATCCTGTTACCTTATACTCAATTCTCTCCGTATCTTGTGGATTTCCGGGAAAAACCAAAATGTTCGGAATTGGATTCTGACGATCTTTACATACACTTATATACCACATAGAGTACTAATAATATCCCATAAGATCAATAACAGAACCCCTACATAGCGTGGCATGAAAAGTTTTCTCGTTCAGCAAAAACACTATTCATAAGGGTTTCAAAATTTCTCAAAAATTGGGGTTATTACAGTCTCCCCTCCTTAAAAGGATTCCGTCCCGGAATCAGATAGAAAACAAATGGGGATACTTTCTTAGCATTACACTTTCTAACTCTCGAGTCAATTTTCCCACATTGTGGTTCTACCACCAAACTCTGCCTAGTTTGATAATCCTTCTCCTAAGCACTTGTTCCTTTTCACTCTATAACCCTTCCTGGTTGCTCCATATAGGTTACGTCGGGTTGCACATATCTATGCGCTCATATGCCTCTATTTATCTGGCATCTGAATTACACTTCCTTAACATCGATACGTGAAACACGTTACGACCTGCTATATGTTCGGGGTAAGGCTAGCTCATATGCTAACTTCCCAAACGTCTTAATATATCCAAGGGTCCAACAAATTGTAGACTTAGCTTTCCTTTCTTTCCGAACCTCATCAATCCTTTCCAAGGGATACCTATAACATTACTAGGTCCCCTATTTCATACTCTTTATCATTTCGTGTCAAATCAACATACTTATCATGTCCATCTTGGGCTACTACCAGCCGTCCTCTGATTAGATCTATCATATCCTTGGTCCTTTGGACTACTGCGGGTCCGAGCATCTTGCGCTCTACAACTTCATCCTAACATAAGGGAGATCGACATTGTCTTCCCTCAAGGATCTCATAAGGCGACATCTCGATAATGACATATGATCTATTGTCGTAAGATAACTCAATCCGAATTAAGTAATCATTCCAAATTCTTTCAAGTCTATTGCACAGACTCTCATTATTGCTTTTAGCATTAGAGCTTCTGCTTCTCAATACCCATTCTTTTCCAGTTCGTAATCGCTACTACCTTCCGTTCCTAATATTATACTGGTTATACTTTTGCTCGTTAGCGTTCTATAACCTTTTAATAACCACGTCAACCTTAGTATCACGAATGTGTTCCCATTCCGCATACCACCACCACTTTATTACTCCTTTTTCGGTTATTTCTATTTTCCAAAGTTTGATTAATCATATAGAAGTAAAGGAATTTGTTGAGAGATCACTATGATCATGAACACTTGTTATATCGCATAGTTAGTACAGAAGGTGGCCAGCCTTTAGTACTTGACAAGCAATTAAACAATAGCTGGTATCCTACTCGGCTTCTATCACACAGATAGATAGTCATTCGGCAATACCTCCCCTTCTGGAAGGGTTGTTCTTCTCAGCTTACATGAAATGAAAAGAAGAGAAAAGAACGAACTGAAGAGAATTGTATATTCATAAAAAAAAATTTATTGCCATAAAATATCTGGCTTGGAATCTACCTCTGAACTATAGAGGGTTGTCATAGAAGAACAAAATATATATGTATTTATATCAACATCAAGTATTATAGCATCGCATTTCACGTGCCTAAATATTTTCGCTATCCCGTCCATCATTCTATGGAACCATGCTCTTCCTCGAGCTTATACACAATCACCTTTGAAACTCCCTCGACATCGAAAATCGAATTTGGGATCTCATTCTATATATCACCGTTACTAGGATTCTATGCTCGCACCGCAACCTTCCTCGTATAATAATACGACTCTCTATTGATAAGAAAGAATAATTATTCACTAGGTAGATACTCTACTTAATTAGTCTATCAATGATAACTTATACACTACCACGGCCCGATTAGGGGTACTCAATCTCAACACCCATTCCAATACAACTCTCATGGTTGTAATCAGCTCACTACTCGCAGAATCATTGCTGCCTTACTATGGTCCACCACTGACCCACTGTAGTCATTCATTTTCCATGAAGTCTTAATAGCTAACCATACGGAGTCCATACATGTCGTATCAAATCCTTCTAAGGAGGTAACATAATCACCATTCATGATTCATGGAGTACACTCCTGATTCTGACATACATACATGACATGAAGCAGATAAAATTGCAGAAGAGTTTCAATCAAAGCAACGATAGCAGGTTAATACCATTCTTAATCATATGCCTTAAATAGAAGACTTACTCAAAGGTTCGTTTAGTCCTTTTGAAACATGGTCCAGGCTCATTCTCAAGATAGTACCTTCTAAGATAGATAGCCCGCTCATGGCGATTACACGAATTAAACCTTTACTAACTACTATTTCGGTTGGGTATTGCACAGTCATCAGAAGGAATGACAATCTTCCAACCCAAAATACAACCATCACAGCTTTAACCATCATCACTGTATTCCTTTGGCACAAGCGCCTACAATTTTCCTTTTACCGTTAAAGTGTCGGCCACCTCTTTGGCCTTTCCTGATAGTAATAGTTCCTTACAGTCAATGTCTTTTAACCACCTTCAACTAAATTTTCTACCTCATTTCAATCACAGCTTATGTGAAGATGTTTTCCTTAAAATCTGATAAGTAAAAAAAAATATCACCATTTTTCCATAAGTTATTGCCTCAATCTTTAGAGGTTAATCACTATCACGACTGACTCTCAATCATACTTAGAACATCTTTTATCTTAGGTCCTAATTGCCCTGAACAATTTCGACCTTTACTGGTTCGATCCATACTTTCTCGTGGTTTAACATGTGCCCCACTTGGCATCATTATAATTATGTCATATTTCCTTTATCAACATTTTTATTCTTGAGAATTTTGAATATTTCCTTTCTCCTTGTAAAACCTCTAAGGTTATCGTTCAATCGTTCCTCCTGTATTCCCTATATACAGGGCATATCAAAATACCATTTACTAATAGTGGAACCATTGTCTATATACTTCTGAAAAATTTCTCCACTGATCCTTAAAGGTTATTATTACCTTAATCCTTTCCAATTCATACTGTCAAAACTCATACTATCCCTATTAAGGGTGAAATGCCAACCTTTATGCATTCCCCTAGGATTCATTTTAAGTTACCGATGTTCTATCCTTAATTCCACCTTTAAAAAGGTACAAGCATCCTTCCATGGATAAATAAAGTCATATATCCCTGATAGGGGTATCTTATTCAATCATTCCCACCTCGATAGTCTATACCTAACTTCATAATAGCATCCTTATTCAAATTGAGGTCAATCCATATGGCCTCCAAAAGATAACAATGGTCATCCGCTTGTCTTGCCTAATTTGGTAACGATAACAAGGATGTTCTGGAAGATATTGGTCGTGTTCAACGTGAACTTCTTCTTAATAATTCCTTATTTACTTTTGTTGTTTCTCAACAGTCACCTCAATGTTGGGATATCTCTCATACCTGGCGTCTCCCTTTCTGGGTATCAAGCCACCGGTCTTACACTTCACATTCTTGAAGGTCACTTCCTTCATCCAATTTTCCTAATTTCTTACTTCCTTGTCTCCTCAGTCTATCCGCGTCTCATATTTAACCTTCGAACTATCTCAAGTTTTCCTCAAATCCTCCCAACTTACAGGGGATAAAATATATGTATCTCTTATGCCTTCACCCAGCAATTTTAACTCATGGTGAATCACCCTCATCCTGACGATTACATACTTTTTCTATTTCTATTGCTACGAGTCTTTAGGGTTTCCTCATACCCAATTCCTTTATCATTCCTCAAACTCTATTGCCTTTATATTCCTTTCCACTTCAGTTTCTTTTTATTTTCCTTTCTCTTATCGTTATTTCATGGACCAACACAACATAAACATTGATTTCAAACATCCCGTCATTCTGGATTCGTGTCCTCAGAATGAATCTTGACAACTTTTACAACTTAGATTCATAATTTATCATACTCGTCTGCCTTTGTTCTAGCTCCAAAGCTTTTACACTATCTCCTTATCTTTGGGAATTACTTTCCCGAAAACAATTGACTGAACTTAAATCAGTTTATTCTAACCTCTGGCTCCGTGCCTTTCTTGGTCTTTCACCAGCGGGTGGTCTCTCTCTTAGGAGGGTAAGTGACAAAACAGTCCTTTTGAGATTCGTCAATCATTTAGAATCTCAAATGATTCCTATATTTCCTTTAGCCAGGCTCTTGCCTCGATTGGGCCAGCTTGTTCCTTGGAACTCTGAGAGCTTAGCGACTTAGAGGTCCTGAAAGAATTTCACACCACATTGTTTCCTCAAGGTGGTGGTTGGGGATAATAGTCTAAGTTCTGTCTAGACAGGTCCATGAATTGCCGTATAGGAGTACCGTCTCGGGTCTCCTTTCCTTACTCGACTTTCTGTTTCCTTAGTATGAAATGTTTCATCCTACTCCCCATAATTGGGGTCATCTTTTAATTTAAAATCCTCATTTTCCACTCCATTATGTCATGGGTTCCTTCTATCTTGATGGCGACCTCCCTGACTATCACGTTCAGGGTTTGCTCTAAATCTTATTCCTCAAACTATGGCTCTCATCTAAGTTCTCATCCTTACGCTCTTGAACTTTCGGAACCCAAATTCTATAGGAATACCTCATTATTCCCTTATCATCTTTCTCGATATTAATCTTTTATCTAATTGTTGGCTCTCTGCCTTCATTCATAACTTTTTCTGGCACAATATGATCTTTTCCAATAATTCGGGCTGTATTGCAATCTCAAACAGCTTTTCGGTACCGGCTCCGGTTACCTTCACTTCTATTTCCATTTTCTCAAAATCTCTTATAAACTCTCCAAAAGACATTATCATCTTGAGTCTCTCCTTTTTACTAAGGGCATCAGCCACCATATTGGCTTTCCCCGAATGATAAAGAATCTCCCAATCATTATTCTTGATTAGCTCTAACTGCCTCCTCTGGCATATGTTGAGCTCTTTCTACGTGAAAATGTACTAGAGCACTTATGGCTTAGGTAATTCTCGCACTTCTCTCCATACAAGTAGTGCCTCCAATCTTTAGGGTAAACTATTGCGACGAGCCTAAGCTCATGAGCGGGGATATCGAATTTCATATTACCTTAATTGTCTTGACATGTACGCGATTACCTTACCGTGCTGCATAAGCACGCACCCTAAGCCCTTGTGCGAAGCGTCACTACACTTCACAAAATCTCCTTTTCCATCCGGCAACGCCAGCATAGGGGCCATCACCAACCTCTGCTTCAGTTTTTGAAAGCTGTTCTCGCATTTCTCTGTCCATTCGAACTTCTCAGTCTTACGAGTAAGCCGCGTTAAAGGGGCTACTATCTTTACAACTTGAACGAACCTCCGGTAGTGACCGGCCAATCCTACCTCTGGTAGTCGACCAAACCATGGTCATCAATTCATCAGTGGTCCTTTATCCAATCCTGTCAGGATCCTCCTCAACAACTATCCCTTCTAGGACAACATCCTCAACCGCTAAATCCTCAATATCAACATCATCCGGTCCTGCATTAGGACACTCTATCGGATCCACAATCCGATCTCCAATTAGTAATAAAATATCATCGCGATGTTGCTCCTCAACCTCAGGGTTCGGAGTCCCGCTACCATATACGATAACGAACTACGCTCCTATCACGATATTTATAAGGGTTCCCATAAGGGTTTTAACTGTCAGTGCTACGTTAGGTAGCCCGACTATGAACTTGGCAAGAGTTCTTATTATCTTAGTTAACTTATTATCTTAACTTCCCATCATCTCTGAGGTTTATAACGCTTGGCTCTGATACCATTTCTATAACACCCCCAGATCCGGGGTCGGGGATCCGGGTTGTCACGGTCTTTCTTTCCACAATATCACTTCACTTAATTAATAATAAATAACCTCATGTTGTGACCCCATACTAACACACACCACAACCCGTTATAGTCTCAAAGATGAAATTGAAATAAGTACAAGTCTTTGAATCCACCATTTAAAAGTTATTACAACCCAAAATGATTACTTGATAAATTTACAGTTAATTGCCATTATCTGCCACGAGTTATAATTATACATAATTTGATTCTCAAAAGTAGATGGTCTGAACTACAATGGATCTACCTCTGCAGCTATAGCAGCTACAACATCATCGGGAAGACGCGGGACGCTTCCCACGCGCTTGCGCTGGGTCTGCTGGAGTCTGGCCATCTCTCCTAACTGTTGTTGTGTGATGAAGAAATAAAGCAAGAGTGAGCCTTACAGCTCGCAAGATAATACATAGTGATAACAATAATATAAGTATCTAAATGGATACTTACTAGAATCTTTATCGTGTGTAAGATAATTACTTACTAGATATAAGTAAAAACAAGGAATGAAGTTACCAATACTTCACTACACTTATATCCTTTATAAAGCTACTTGAACTACCACCGTTCAAAGTATTATAAGTTTTAAAAAAAAACATCCCATAGATGAGACCACAAGTTAAGACTTGAATAGATTCAATCTTTGAAATATTATTGAATGAAAAAAAGTTACGAGATACTTTATTTAGTCCCGATATATATATCCACATATATATCTCTTTAAACATTTCCTGGAACCTCTGTTATGTAAAGTATGAACAGAGTTTGAAACATCCAATGAATTTTGGAAAGGAAAAGAATTTTGGCATAAACCAGATATCTTGCTGATCAGGCAGAGATACCAATAAGTAACCTTTTCTACTAGTAGATGGATGAATCCCCCACCGGTCATCACCCTGGCCACATAAGGACCTTGTGTTGGACCGCCACCCGGCCTCTTACGCGTTGATGGACTGCCACCCAGCCACTTACACTTTCATAGACCGTACCCCGGCCTGTCGCTTATGCCGACTCAATTAGATGGGCTTACTTCCCGAACATTGGGCAAGTAATCAATTCATTTACCAAAGCTACAACCTCGTTGCGAATATAAAATACACCACAGAGCCGGATTCCCCAGGTTTTGAGCGAGTATTTAAATCCCCTTAAAAAAGGAAGATCTTAAATATAAAAATGAGTTTTGGGATCCGCTCTGACTTTAAAAATCATTTTGAAGACTCGAAAACACTTTATAGAGTGTTTGGAGTAAAGCTGATTTAATGAAGTAAATCAGTCCCCAGAATATTTAGAAAATGACTGAATATTATTATTTAAATAATATTCCCATAAAGAATAATCTTTATAAAAATAATTGAAGTAGAAGTATTAAAACTTATACTTGAAACGAGTATTAAATAACCAAAGATATACTTATATGAAAGTATTATCTTTATTTGAATAATCGAAAATAAGTTTGATTATTGACACCTTATTCTTTAATAAAATAAAGAATATATTTTAGTAATAAGCGGAGTCATAATACCTCGAATGAATATTATAAATAATATTCATAAAATAAAGGAGTCATACATCCTCGATTGAATATCCAAGTAATATTCAATAATAACATAAAGGAGTCATACGCCTTCGGATGAATATTCAAATAATATTCAGATAAATAAAATAAAGTTAAAGTTATCGAATAAACCTTATTCGATTAATAGTTTGGAAAACTATAACCATATATAAATATAAATATATATATATATATATATCCATATCCATATATACAAAATCTACTCGGGATCCTCGACTCCCGGTTTTAGAAAATATTTTCACCTTTGGGTCCCTATACTAAGGGTATATGCAAGTTACCGCTATTCTCTAGCATAGGTATTATCAACTGAACCAACAGATATATATTTCAAGAATATGAAACAGGCATGCATATATACCATATCACATGCTACAATATATCGCAAGAATTTGCTAAATAACCAATATGCATTTATCGCAAGATCATGCATATACAAATGTATACATCACAACAACAGTATAACGGATAGAATACTTGCCTGAGCGACTCGGGGTGATAAAAGGCTCGGGACGAGTCTGGTAACCTATAAACAACAAGTAAGTTGGAATTAAACCAAAATCACTTGTAAATCTATACTTTAACTAACTTAGACTCTAACACTTGTTTTGCGCTCACTGATTCGCTTAAGTCACTCGGGTACCCTCGGCTCCACCATTTTTAATAATTTAACCTTTACGAGTTTTAAAGCGATTCCTTCGCGAGTGTCTTACCAACTGCCTAACACACTTACGATAAATGTTTCATACATTAATTAACCCATTTTGGTATTTAACCTATGTTTCAAAGTAAGGCGAGGGAAAAAGTTTCGTTCGCGAAACGCCGTTACTTGAAACGGTCGTTTCTCCTAAACCGTGCATCGGAATCGAACGAACTACATATCAAAACGAAGCTCGTAACATGAGCTATCTAAAAATGGCAGTGGTCATAATCTAGCAGGGGGTTCTCGGGTCCTAATGCTATGCACAAAAACAGTCCAAAGAAAATCGGACGTTACGACGGCTATGTTTACGCGATTTCCAATATTTTAAACCATTCAAAACCATTCCAAATCAACCTCAAATCCAACATACAACCAACATCCATCCTTATCACATCATAACAACCCCAACCAATTCAATTTAATCATTCATACTTATGCCTAAACTTAACTTTAATCATACTTAAGTTCTTTTAATCAAAACCACAACATTTACCATTCCATTTCACTACCATTTCAAATCCCAAACTCTAATCACAACAACAAGCTACAATAGCACCCTACTAATCAAAATCATCTTATAATATATAGGAATCTAGGGTTTGGAGATGGTATACCTTCCTTGAAGTGGTGGGAGGAGCTAGGAAGCCTTAAGAAGCTTTGAGAAGTCTTAGGAAAGCTTGGATCTTCAAGAAAAACAAGAAAACTTCAAATTAAAAAACTTGAAAACACTATTCATAGTCTTCTTCTTTGATTAAATGAAGAAGATTGAGAAGGAATTAATGGCTTAAACTCATGATATAGCCCTAACTAAGCATGAAGATGATTAGGGAATTTACTCACCAATTTAGGAAGCTTGGATCTTGGATTTTGAAAAATCTTGCCTTTAAAAAGTGAAAAAGCCGAGAGCAATGAAGAACTAATGCCTTGGTTTCTTTTTGTTTTGATGAAGAATGAATTATTTGGCTTGGTTGGTTGTAGTTTTGTATTTGATTTAGTCAATTACCTTCTTGCCCTTGAATTTGTGTGGTTACAAAGCCACCACACCTCCTTCCTTCCCATGTCATGCTTATGTCATCCTCATGATGTCATCCTCCCTTCCTTGTCCTCTTTCTATTGGTTGGATGACATCATTCCCACTAATCCCTTTGATTAACTTCCTAATCGTTTGCCTAATGACCGTTGATCTGTTATACGGTTCGCTTAACTTTCGTTCTCGTTTATCGTTTGAAGGATCATACCCGGGATCTTATTACTTAGGTTCCCTTAACCTTTCTCAATACATTATATTCCTTTTTATGATCCTCTATTATAATCCTTTAATTTAAATCCTTTTTATCCTGTTACCTTATACTCAATTCTCTCCGTATCTTGTGGATTTCCGGGAAAAACCAAAGTGTTCGGAATTGGATTCTGACGATCTTTACATACACTTATATACCACATAGAGTACTAATAATATCCCATAAGATCAATAACAAAACCCCTACATAGCGTGGCGTGAAAAGTTTTCTCGTTCAGCAAAAACACTATTCATAAGGGTTTCAAAATTTCTCAAAAATTGGGGTTATTACAACTGTAAATTCTGATAATGAGAAATCTGAAGTTAAAGAGGGATTAACTTCTGACAAACTTAAACAGGAAAAGACAGCTGAAGTAAACATATGTTTAATGACTAAGAAGCAGCTTAACCATAAGCTGAAAGATGTTAAGAATGCAAACAAGGTAAAATCACCTAGGAAAAATAGGAATGGAAAGGAAGGTGTGAATAAAAGTAATGATTATAAGCCTATTCCTAAAGCTCCTAGGAAAACGTGTCATAACTGTGGAAGTTCTAACCATCTGGCCTCTTTTTGCAGGAAGAATAAGAACATAAACTCCTTACCTTCAAAGTCAGGAGTTAAGAGTCAGTCTCTTAGATATAAGCCACAAAATCCTTGTTTTCATTGTGGTAGTTTATGGCATTCCATTTATACTTGTAAGGAATATCATAGTTTGTACTATGATTATTATCAAATAAAACCTTCTTTAAAGAAAGTTTCCATTGTTCCTTCTAGTGTAAATTCTGATTCAAAGTCTGATAGTGTAAGTACTGATAAGAAAATTGTTAACACAAACTCTGATGTTAAATCCGCTGCAAATGTTAACAAACTTAATAAGGCCAAAGGATCCAAGCAAGTCTGGGTCCTTAAAACTAATCATTAGTGGTCTTTGTGATTGCAGGGCAACAGGAAAAACATCCTGGTTCTGGACAGTGGATGTTCAGGACATATGACTGGAAATAAAGCCCTGCTATCAGACTTTGTGGAGAAAGCTGGCCCAAGTGTTTCTTATGGAGATGGCAACATTGGAAAAACATTGGGATATGGCAATATCAATCTTGGGAATGTCATCATTAAAGAAGTAGCTCTGGTCTCAGGACTTAAACACAATCTATTGAGTATAAGTCAAATCTATGACAGAGGTTATCATGTTGATTTCTTTGAAGAACACTGTGAAGTTGTGAGTAAATCTAAAGGCAAAGTTGTTCTAAAAGGATACAGGCGTGGTAACATTTATGAAGCCAAGCTTTTAACAAGTACTGATGGTTCTGCAATCTGTCTGATGAGTAGAGCATCAATTGAAGAAATCTGGAATTGGCACAAGAAACTCTCTCATTTAAATTTCAACAATATAAATGAATTAGTCAAGAAAGATCTTGTGAGAGGACTGCCAAAGTCTGTATTTGCTCCTAATGGCCTTTGTGATTCTTGTCAGAAGGCTAAATAAAGAAAATCCTCATTCAAGAGCAAGACTGAATCATCAATTCTTGAGCCTTATCACCTACTACATGTTGATCTATTTGGTCCATTAAATGTCATGTCTATTGTAAAGAAGAAATATGCTATGGTCATAGTGGATGAGTTCACCAGATACACATGAGTGTATTTCTTGCACACAAAAAGTGAAACTGCATCTGTCTTGATTGATCATGTCAAACAACTGGATAAATTGGTCAAAGATTCTGTGAAGACAATAAGGAGTGATAATGGCACTGAGTTCAAGAATTTGATAATGGAAGAGTTGTGCAAAAACCATGGAATTAGGCAGGAATTCTCTGCTCTTGGAACTCCACAGCAAAATGGAGTTGTTGAAAGGAAGAATAGAACTCTCATTGAAGCTGCACGTGCAATGCTTGAAGAAGCAAAGCTTTCAACCTATTTCTGGGCTGAAGCTGTGCAGACTGCTTATTTTACTCAGAATGCAACACTCATTAACAAGCAAGGAAAGACACCATATGAGATGGTAAAGAAAAAGAAGCCAAATCTGAAGTATTTTCATGTATTTGGATGCAAGTGTTTTGTTCTTAAGACTCATCCTAAACAACTATCTAAATTTGATCTAAAAGCTGATGAAGGAATCTTTGTTGGATATCCACTTTCCACAAAAGCCTTCAGAGTCTATAACTTGAGAACAAGAGTGGTCATGGAATCTATCAATGTCTCTTTTGATGATAGGAAGATTACTGGACTTGAAGATTTTATTGATCATGATCAGCTGAGATTTGAAAATGAAGACTCAAATTCTGATACTGAAAATCCTGACAATATAAGTCCTGATACTGCAAACTCTGATGGATTAAACTCTGATGTTATTGAAACTGTGTTGACTACGCCAAAGGAAGATGCACCTATGAAGGGGGAGCATACTCAAGATATTACCACATCTCAAGAAGCATCAGAACATACATCTGGCTCTTCAAGTTCTGATTCGTCATGTTCTGATAAGCCAAGTTCTGATAGTACTGAAAATCTAAATTCTGAAGAATCCAACTCAGAGAGCATAGTTTCAGGGGGAGCATCAGAAAATGAATATGAAGACAGCATGGATCATGGGGGAGCATCCGGTTCTAGAGAAAACCTTCCATCTGCAAGGAAGTGGACTAAATCACACACACTTGATTTGATAATTGGAAATCCTGATGCAGGTGTCAGAACTAGAACAGGTACTTCAAATGAATGTCTTTACAATTCTTTTCTCTCACAGACTGAGTCAAAAAAAGTGGAAGAACCTCTTCAAGATGTTGATTGGGTGCAAGCAATGCAGGAAGAGTAAAATGAATTTGAAAGAAACAAAGTCTGGACCCTAGTGCCAAGACCAAAGAATAGATCTGTTGTTGGTACAAAGTGGGTATTCAGAAGCAAAACTGACAGTGATGGCATAATTACAAGGAATAAGGCAAGGTTGGTTGTAAAAGGATATTCTCAACAGGAGGGAATTGATTATGATGAAACATTTGCACCAGTTGCTAGGTTAGAAGCCATAAGGATATTTTTGGCTTATGCTGCTCACAAAAAGTTTACTATCTTTCAAATGGATGTGAAAAGTGCTTTTCTCAATGGAGAATTGGAAGAGGAAGTATATGTTGAAAAACCTCCAGGCTTTGTAGATTCCAAATATCCAGATTATGTCTACAGGCTTGATAAAACACTTTATGGACTTAAGCAAGCTCCTAGAGCAAGGTATGAGACTTTAGCTCAGTTTCTTCTGGAAAGTGGATTTAACAGAGGAACAATAGAAAAAACACTGTTCTACCTCAACCATGGAAAGGACTTACTTCTGGTCCAGATTTATGTTGATGATATCATTTTTGGGTCTACAAATGACAGACTTTGCAAAAAGTTTGCCAAACTGATGCAGTCAAAGTATCAGATGAGTATGATGGGGGAATTTAGCTATTTTCTGGGCTTTCAAGTCAAGCAGAATGAAGAAGGCACTTTTATTTGTCAAACTAAGTACACCAGAAACTTGCTGAAGAAATTTGGAATGCAAGATTGTTCAAATGCATCCACTCCCATGGCCACTGCAACAAAACTGGACAAGGATACTGGTAAATCAGTAGATATTACTGATTACAGAGGTATGATTGGCTCTCTACTCTATCTAACTGCTAGTAGACCTGATATCATGTATGCTACCTGTCTTTGTGCAAGATTTCAAGCAGCTCCAAGAGAACCTCACTTAACAGCTGTGAAAAGAATTTTCAAGTATCTTAAGGGAACAGCTGATCTGGGATTATGGCATCCCAGAGAATCAGATTTTAAACTAATAGGTTACTCAAATGCAGATTTTGTAGGTTGCAAAATTGACAGGAAAAGCACAAGTGGAAGCTGCCAATTTCTTGGAGGCAGATTGGTTACTTGGTTTAGCAAGAAACAAAAGTCAATTTCCATATTAATTGCAGAAGCAGAGTACATTACTGCAGGAAGCTGTTGTGCACAGATTCTTTGGATGAAGAATCAGTTACTGGATTATGGGTTAACATATTTCAAAATCCCTATTTACTGTGATAATCAAAGTGCTATTGCTATGACAGGTAATCCAGTTCAACACTCAATGACAAAGCACATCAGCATTAGGTACCATTTCATAAGGGAACATGTGGATGAAGGTACAGTGGAATTGCACTTTATTCCAACAGATCAACAACTGGCAGATATCTTCACAAAACCACTGTGTGAAGCTACTTTTACAAGATTGGTAAATGAACTTGGAATGGTTTCAGGTTTTTTCTCTAAATCTGCTTAGTTTTGTTCTGATGCATCAGACTTTATGATTAGTATTTACAGAAATTACTCTCTTTATGTATTCTATGCTTAATTGAAAATTTGCTTAAGTACTGACTGTTGTCTGATGTAACTTTCTAAACTCTGAAAATGATATATCTGTTTATGTAACTATTCAATCCTATGAGGATACCTGTGCTAGATGCTGACCTAGTAATCTTCAATATACTAATGATCCAATGTTAGAAGTAACTATTTATGAGGAAATCCATTGACACAAGCAATTTCTGATATTGAGCCTAGTTGAGTTTACTTTGTCTATCTTATTACTAAGTCACAAACTAGAATATTGCTTCTCATCTGTTAAGTTCTGATGCTAGTAAATCTGTTGAATGTACTAAGTGCTGACAAACCTCTCTTATCAAAAGAAAAAGAAAAGATTCAAGGATTAAAATTCAGGTACTCCTTTGAAATCTAGAGTAAAAATATGGAAGGAACGACCCAAGTGCATTGCTGGTATTAAGTAAATATGCATCAGAAAAGCAAAATATTTTCTTGGTGACTTTTCACACTCTATGATTACTGGAGAAATACTCTGATAATAGCATAAATTCTGATAAGCAGTTGTGACTCACTTACACTGAGAAGCCACTGTAAAATGGAATTTAAAAAGATGCACAAAATTAGCACAAAATAGTTGAGGTGGACTCAAACTTGAACTCATTCAATAGTAGGTTTCAGAATAATGACAGGTTTTTAGTACAGTTTTAGTTATGCCTTATTTCTAAGATGTACTGAAGTGAATCAGACTTTACTCTTTGTCTGATAATTAGCTTAATGCACACACTAAACACTCCATATGAATGATGAAAATAACTGTGGTGATCCATGTTATTTTAGATGAACAGTTTCTGTGTCACATTGCACAAATTCTGAGGACAAGTTCTGATTGCATGTTTTGATGATTAAGTTCTGAAGAATCTAAATCAGAATTTGTGCGAGGACTTACTAAGATAGGCGTTCATTTTTCGAGTTAAGAAATTATGTTCTGATAACTGTTAAGTTCTGATATAAGTCTAAGTTCTGATATTACATTCTGATCCTTTACTTGACTTATTTATGGATAAAATCTAAAAACAGTCTCATTTTAAATCAGAACACGTTTGGGTAGAATATTAACAGTCAATATCATTAGGGATAGCGGTTCACGTACACGTACAGTAATTTTTACTTGTTACTTGTGCGCATTAACCCTGACTTACACTTCCAATGACTGCTTTTCGTCTTCCCCGTCTCGGGAGACGAGGTAGAATTAATTCTACCTGTCAGCATTCAATTCTATTGCGTCTCCTGGCATTCTTTTGCCTATATAAACAACTACTTCACATCAGCCTTCACATCAACTCTTTTATCACAAACTCATCTTCATTTTCTTTATATCAAAAACACCATGGTCAGTTACAATATGTTTTTGAACTATGAAACATTCAACATGGAGATGAGCTGTGAAGTCTGGCAGCAGGAATGGCACGTCACTGCCATTCCTGATGAGATATGGGACTCAGTTCCCCAGGAGGTACTCACTCACCTTCTGTTTTTCTACATGGATTACCATCGCCATCTGGAGCGATTGGAGGAGGAAAGGCTGGAAGCTCTCCGCCAGCAAGAGCGAATCATCCGACTCGCTATTCTGTTTGTCGAGAGTAGGAAGAAGAAATGATTTATTTTCTTCCTCCTATTTTTCTTCATCGTCAGTCTTGCCCTGCTTCTTGAGCTAGGACTAAGGCTGTTGATGTTAGGTTTAGAAGCTTAGGACAATCTTGTAAAAGTTCTGATGTAATTTAAATTTCATGAATGTATTCTCTTAATAAATTAACGAAATTTCCTTTTTTTTTGTAAGTTCTTGTCTCTGAGATGTTCTGAAATGCATTGATAAATCTTGGTAAATATTCATATTCTGATGACCTTTACAATTTAAATTTCAATTAAGTTCTGATTTTATGTTATCAGTACTTGTTCCCTTGATTTATTTTGGTCATTCTCACTCGAATTGTTTTTTCAGAATATTGGTATTGCGGTGAAAAATAATTGAATAAGTGGAAACAGTTTCAATTTTGAATTAAAACTGACTTACCTTGATTAATGGAATTACTGGGTAAGTGGAACGGTTTTTCCTTGAAAAACTACAAGTGGGTAAGTAATGATTACTGTTTTCCCGTGCCCATTAACTATTCATTATTACTGCATGTCTGACAGGTGTCCAACGGTTATATTTTTTTTCAAAAGTATAAGTAAGACAGAGAGAGGATTTTCTAATCTTTTATTCACTTTTCTACTTTATCTCTCTATTTGCTTTTACTCTCTTTCTTCTCCTAACGTTGGTTTTTCATATAGACATTTTATCAAACACCTAACAGGCACTCTTCAATCTCGATTATTTTCATGGCACCTAAGGATTTGATCATTGATGGAGCTAAATTTGTTCCAAATAACTGTTCTGCAATTCTTGATAATGCTGAAGCTCCGTCTGAGTTGCATTTTGTGCAAGATCTTCTTGCACACAGTGAAATTGGGTATGCATTGACCCAACCTTCAACCTTTTCGAGCCAACAAGTTCTGACATTTTGGAGGAATGGAAACTTTGATAATGGTGGTCCAAATGGTACTCCAAGTATTGTTTTCGAAGTGGATGATTCTACATATGGGGTAACTCCTGGTAAAATTCGCAAGGCCCTACAAACCCCAGAGGAATCAGCTCTTCAGGAGTTAATGGCCAGTTTGGGGTATGAGCAGAGTTTGGCAAAGCTTGGGCAGTTGAAACGGGCTCATATCAGGAGGGAATGGAGCTTCTTCTTCGACTGCATCACTAAAGCTTTTGGGAATAAGTGTTCAAATTTTGATGCCATCCCTATAATGAGTCAGCACATCGGGTATGCTATCATTAACCAAACTCATTTTGATTTTGCAACTGCTGTGATAGGTTTTATTAGGGATAGGATGACAGGGGATAGGAATGTTGTCTACTTTGCTAGATTCTGTCAGCTTATATATACTTTTTGTACTGATGAACCTCAGTTAGCCAGTACCTTAACTCCACCTTTCAAAGTTGTAAAATGTTACTTTAATGACCTGGTAAATGCTGACATGAAGAAACAAGTAGTTAGACCTTTACAGATACCTCGGTCTGTAAAACAGATCTTGGTAAATGCTGATCCTGAATCCTATAGATCTGTTTATCCCAATATCCAACCAACCACCACATCTCAAACACCACAACAACCATCAGAACATACCACTCATACTACTCAACCTACTCTCAGGACATATCTCAAATCATATCTATCTACTTCATAGACAGCTCAACCCTCATCCTCAGCACCTACTGTAAAGCCTTCATCTTCCAAGCCAAAGAGGACAAAGAATGTTCCTCAAACACCTCAAAAGAGAAGGAGGATTGTTTTGAGAAATGAATCTGACAGTGAGGAACAGGTTTCTACATCAGAACCTGTTGATAAAGAAGCTGAGAAAGTTCCTTCTCAGAAGGATTCTGTAATTGGGGGATCTAGGCAAAAGGCTTAGAAGAATGACTGTTGATGAAACTCCCAAGGAATCCATATCTTCAAAGAGATACAAGAAACAGAGGGCAAAAAGGCCAGTTTCAGATGATGAAGAAGCAGCATCTAAGGAAGGAGATCAGGAATCTCTGATCTCACAAGAAAAGGAATCTGCTAAAGTCACTACTTCTCCATCAACTCCAACTCAGGAAGCTGTTACTGAAAAAGCCAACACACCATCTGTGTCTCCTGTTCAAAAGTCTGTATCTCCTGTTGACCCAGGCACAAGTGCTGATATTGATATACAGACCTTGGTTGTGCCTGAAGTACTTTACTTAGAAGCTCCAACAACAACTAATCCATCAACAACACCTGTTACTGATGCTGCTCAAACTCCAGAATTATCTACTACACCTTCTCTGCATCTAGATGCTGATGATTAGAATATAGGTGAGCATCAGGATATGGCTGTTGATCAGAATTTGGATCCAGATCAGCACTTAGAAGATGATGTTGAAGCCTCAATTGCTTCGCATACTATTGTTTTGTCAGAAGATGCTGATTCTATAAGTTCTGATGCTGCAAATGCTGGAGTTACTGGTGATGCTGCTCTATAAGCATACTGATGAAGCAGGTCCTTCAGGACATGCCCCTCAACAAACAGTTCTTAAATCTGAACTTGTTAAGAAGTTTGTTACCAGAGAAGCACCAGTGCCATGGAGTGAAACTCCTGCTGGTCAGGAGTGGGCTAAGGAATAGAACTCAATTACTTGTGTTCCATCTACAAAGAATCTGGCTGAGCACTTGACAAAAGCTGATGAGATGTTAAATACTGATGATTTCAAAACACAGCTTAGAGTCACTGCATTGAGTACTAAACTTCTACAAGGTCTCCATTCAACTACTCATGCAAAGCTACACAAGATTCAGGAATAATTCATCAAACAGGAACAAATTCAGAAAATTGATAAGAAAAAATTCTTCCAACCTACCTTTGATCGAGTTGCTTATATTGAGAAGACTCAAGAGAAACAACAAGCTCAGATTGATGATATTCTGAAAAATCAAGCTTCTCAGCAATCTCAACTTAATGAAATCCAAGCCTTAGTGGAATTGCTTGTCTCTTTTCTTTTACCTGCTGATGCCAAAAAGGGGGAGAAAGTAATTAAGTCCAAATGCAAAACTGATAAGACACTGAAAGGGAAGGATGATGAAAAGGATTACCAAGATGACCAAGGAAACTCTGGAATGGGTAGAGGTCATAGTCAAGGTAGAGGTTTCTCATCAAGAAAAGCTGAAATCACAAGTCACAGGACAAGTTCTGATACTGGAAAAAGAATTAGTTCTGCTACTGGTAAAAGGATAAGTTCTGATGAACTTTTAGATCTTGATGAAGAAATGTCAATACAGTTATTTCTTCAGGAAAATCCAGGAATGGACTTGGAGAGTTTAATGGAATAAGAAGCCAGACTTAAATCAGAAAAAGTCACATCTAAATCTGAAGCTTCTGGTAAAAAGATACTTTCAAAACTCAAAGACATTGTGATAAAAGAAAGGACAAATACTGAAGCAACATTGTCTAAATCATAACCACAGATAGATCCAAGATCCAAGGGTAAAGAAAAAGTTGGTGAACCTATCAAGGTTTATGTGCCTCCCGAGAATGAAGAAATTACTGATGAAGATGCTGATCTTGCTCTGACTTCAAGAAAAGTTCTTAAGACAACCTCTGACATAGCTCAAGTTATTCAGAGTCAAGAGACAGTAAGTTCTGATATTTTGAAGAAACAAGTAACCTCTGACATAGCTCAAGTTAACTTGATATCAGAAGATAAATCAAAGAAACTCCTACCAGGATTCACTAAAGCAAAACATACTCAACCTTTGAAGACTGCTGCAAGTGGTTTTGAAGCAAGAGTAGTTACTGGAAAGGAAGCAAGAGATAAAACCGGATTGGGAAGTGCTGATGAAAGAAGAATACAGAACACTACCAATGATCCAACTTCCTTGAGTGAACCAGGTATTGGAGCAACTCCTGAGAGATTGAATCAACTAGAATCTGTACAAATGGTTTACCATACCTACTTGAAAGAACACATCTTGTTGTACTTCATGACAGATGGTAGGGTTTATCATATAAGGCAAAATGCCATTCCATTGAAGTATTTTGAAGAATTGGAGCATGTTTTATTCTTACTTAAAGTGAATGACAGATTGATAGAAAGTGCTGCAAACTATTTAAAGGATCAGATTCAGAGACAGAAAAGGCTTTATTCTGTTAAGTCTGGCAGCACATATGTTCCAAAGTACAGAGATCACAAGGGTGATATAGTTGAAATGAAGCCCAACACTGCTAAGATTATAATTACCTTTCTGGGTTACAGGGCTGTGGAATTCAATCTTGAGTTTGATAAGGCATATTTGATCAGACTGGATCAGGATATAAGAAAAGCAAAGATTAATGATCTCAGGGCTGCAATCTTTCAAATTGGTGAAGATACTGCAGAGCTTAAAGATGCGAAAAGGAGGATGATTGATGAACTTAGATATGCTGAGAGATGTTTGTTGAAGAACTATCTCAGAACAACTCCTGACATCAGAGAGATCAAAAGATGAAGCCAAGTCAAGATCTACAACTGATTAAATTCTGATATTTGTACAGACTTAAGCTGTTATCAGAAGTTAAAGATTGGTAAAGCTTTAATGACTGTAAGTTGTAGTTATCTAGTCTAATTCTCATGCATTTGTACTTAATGTTTTTGACATCATCAAATATTTGTTAAACTTGTATATTATGCTAATTTACAAGTTGGAGGAGATTGTTAGATATATTTGATAATGTCATGGCTAATATGATTTATGTTTAGTTTTCAGATCTTACTTAAATAGGATAAATCAGTACTTACTGGAAGTCAGGACTTAAGGATATCAGTACTTATATTATCAGAAGATAATCATCAGAAGATGGATATCAGAACTTAAGTACTGAAGGACGTTCAGATAAGGACAGCAGCTGATTAAAGGAAAGAAGATCGAGACAAACATAAGAAGAGATATGCATGAAGAAGGAATTCTATGAAGAATAGAATACTTGGAAGAAAAGATATCTGATTGATATGTTTTAGGAAGCAGAATTATATTCCATATCAATTAGCGATTATCTTGTAACTGTGTAGTATATAAACACAGACATAGGGTTTACACTATAAGTGTTATCATATACGAGTAGATTATTCATTGTAACCCTAGTAGCTCTCGTGATATTTGTTCATCACTGAGAGGTAACAGTTCCATACTGTAACAGAGTTTATTGTTTCAATAAAGTTTGTTTTCTGTTACTTGAGTTATTAAAGTTTGATTTGATTGTACTTTACACTGTATTCACCCCCTCTACAGTGTGTGTGTGACCTAACAGGGGTGAACATCAAAGAAACCCCAAGGATAAGGTTGGAGAGTTGAGTGAATCCCAGCCTAGCCACACTACAGTTTCCCAACAAACTGTAGTGCTTAAAAAGGACAAAAGCTCACTTCTAGCTGCATCCTCCCAAAAGGATGTGGCTATTGAACAAAGCTCTCATCCAAGAGCACAGGCCAAAAGGGTTAGGGACACAAGCTCACCCCAAACCTACACTTGAAAGAAGAAATCCAAAACAATTGGGGATGCACATGGCACATACACAGTGCAAACTGGTGCTAAAGACACAGTCCCTGCACCTTCTCAAATTCAGATTGATGTGGCTCCAATAAATGTGGAGTCACAACCAAAATCTCTTATAATAGAAGCCACTGAAACACCATACTCACCAACTAACTCACTGGAAGTAGATATGATAAACACTTCAATTCCTGATTCCCCTTCTTTAACTCTGTTGGGGAAGCCAAAATCTAGTGCAAGTGAGCATCATCTTTTAGATGATTTGTTGGCTCACTTGCCAATTCTTTCAGATACTATTGTGACATCCGTGCCTCAAATAACTTCAATCAACACAGAGTCAACAATAGTTTCTCTTCCCACCTCATTCACTTCTACTATCTCGATGGATATTGCTCATCCGTCGAGTAGTGATTGTATCCCGACGGATAAGCTTAACAGCAGTTATCCATCAGATAGCTTTACCATTCACCCGATAGATATCACTTATCCGTCGAGTGTCTCTGCACAACTTCAAACTTCAATTATTTCTAGTGCAGAAGATTTAGTGGTAATACAATCACTCTTAGGACTAAGAGAGGAGAGTGCTTTGAGTGAGAGGCTGGGTTGCTTCCAGGCAAAAGGAGAGGAAAAGAGTGAATCTCAGCAATCCATTTCTTCAGGATTGGAAAAAGTGAGTGAGAGGAGTTCCATCTTAGTAGGTGAAGGTGAGGGTGTGAGGGTGGGGAGCCAGGGTGAGACCCTGATGCAACAAAAGAGAGAATATGAGAGAAAGGCAGGTACAGGAGAAATAAGGGTGGATCCAGCCATTGCTAGTGAGTCAATGATTGTGGATGATGCTGAAAAGGGAAGACAATTTCAGCAACATTACAAAGATGAAATTGATAACATTTCCTTGGATGCTGACACTTTTACTCATCCTATGTTAGCCTATCAATTGTTGGCTGCTCAGGGCAATGTGGAGGCAGAGCAGACTTTGAATTTGGTGCACACCACAGAATCTCTTCAAAGAGATAAAGCTGCTGTTAACAGGATGCCTTCTCAAGCTGGAGAGCCATCTGAAGAATTTGGAATAAATTCTAACGATGATGACTCTGGTTCTTTGGATGGAAGCATGAACTTAGGGGGAGCTGAAGGCCCAAGTTCTGCTTTAAGTTTACCTGAATGGGCATGGGCAAAGGAATCTACACCAGGATAATTTGAGGTGTCTTTGGTCAAACAAGTAATAGCTATTCAACAGGCCCTTCAGGAAACTTCAGATGCTGGTACCAAAGCTGTTCTTCAAGCTCACCTAGACTCTCTACATCTAATGAAGATCCAGTACTTAAGACAGAATCTCAGTGTGGATGAATTGAAAAGAGATATAGCTGACTTCAAGACCTATAACTCTGAGAAGCCGGATTCAGTAATGCCATATGGTACCATGCAAGATCTACTACTAAGATTGAGGAGAGAATTAGACTCTGAAAAGAAGCTAGCCAAGCTGGAAAACAGAGTTCAAGTTATTGAAGATTCAGTGGCTATTCTTCTTCAAAATCAACAGACTCAGACAAATCTTCTCATGCAACTGGCTAAAGCACAAGGCCTAACTCCTCAACTTGCTGATAACAAAAAGGGGGAGAGAGAATCAAGTAAGGGGGAGAAAGGACCAACAGAGGGGGAGAAACTTCAAGTACAAATCATCAAAGTAATTGTACCTTCAATTACTATCTTTAAGCCACCAGTTGCAGATGGTATAGATCTAATTAAAGTAGCAGCAGCAAATTTGAAAGTTGCTGAAAAAGGAAAGTTGAGTTTGATCAACCGGGATAAGATTGATGAGGAGATACAGAAAAAGTTTGAACTAGTCAAGGAGCCAGTTAAGTCAGCCATCCATCACTCTCATGTCAAGACAATTAGTGTGAATGGGATGAGCATAAACTATCTGGAGAAAGGACAATCTTCCTGCATCAAATCACAAAAGGCTGAAATAATTCTCAAACCAAGGGCAAAATATCCAGAGTCATCTTTGAAGAATCCCTTGGACACTGTGTATGAGACACCCAAGCCTGATGAAAAGAAGCTTTTGTCAAGATCCATTGTCTTCTATAAAGATTCAGCTGATTCAGCCTCAAAAAGGAGAATTGCTAAGATATTCAGAAATGGAAAGGAAATTTGTGTGGTAGCTGGACATCCATAATTTGCTCAAGCAAAGAAAAAGAGAAAGCAAGATTAAAGAAGGAAAAGAGGCAAGCTGCTCTAGATGCTAAGAAATCTAAACAAAAGAAAGAGCAGATTGTCATCTTGGCCAAGCTACAGGTTTTAAACTCTTCTCAACAAATTCCCTCTCAACCATCTGAAGCTGCTGAATCAAAGAAGAAGATTGAAGAACAGAAGAAATCCCCAAGAAAGAAGGAAATGGCTAGAAGAACAAAAAGGAAACTGGATGTTGTTGACAAGGAATTGGAAGATCAATTTCCTAAGGAATCCACACCAGCTAAAACTCAAGCATCAAAGCCCTCTGTGGTATTTGAAGACATAAGGGTGGTGGACCCCTACAGGAATATACATGGAGAGCCTATTGTGCCAAAGGATGAGCCAATAGAGTGGGATAAATTACCAATTCCTGACTTCAACTTGCCAATCCTTACCAAGCCAAAAAGGACAAAATCAAGGGCAGTCAAGAAAGTGAAGCTGTTACCTCTCAAATCCAAGTTAGTAGTTAAAGCTCAACCCAAGGTCAACAGGGGAGACTACTTGTACTTGTGTGACATCAAAGAATTCTCAGATCTAAACCTTTATTTGGAGGAACTAGATGAAGTAAGGGCAATTGATGCATACAGAAACCTACCTGAAAGGTTGGTGTTCAAGTACAAAGGAGGAAGGGAGATTTAGTGGCCTCTTCACAGGATACTTCAAGAAAGCCAAGCTGTGTTGATCAAAGTCTATTCATCCTTCAAGAAAAACTTTGGGTTCAATATAACTGCAAGAAGACTAGTATTGAAGAAGATTGAAGAGCTGAGGAGTGTTAGAGCTAAAGATGCACTCCCAAAGACTCTAATCATTCCATACACAGGGAGAAGAGTGCTTCTAAGGCCCTACTGGCTGATGGAATTCATGAATGACAAGGGTGTGAGAAGATTCTTCAGACTAGAAGACCAATTGAGTATCTCTAGCAATGAGACTCTCTTGGAGATGCAAGAAATGCTAGATCTCTCAGAATCTGATGAACTAGAATTCCACAGGCAGCTCCAGAATCAAATTGAAGAAAACAACAGAAAGCTTGGAAGAAGATCCAGACCTTCAAGGAACTAGAAAAACCTGCTCAGGCTAGAGGAGCATCTTGAACTGACTGTGAGCCAAACCTTGTACATTTTGTTTAATTGAAGCACTTTCAGTTTTATCTACTTATCTTTAAAGATATATGTTTAGGATGTTTTGTTATCATCAAGTATCTCTGAATTTATGGCTACAATTCCAGTAGACATAAATTGGGGGAGATTATTGTGAATATGTTGTGTACCTGATGATCACTTAAACAAAACATCTAAGTAGATTTTACTTAGTGAAATATTGTAGCACTCGACGGATAAGAATTATAGTCCCGACGGATAACTCATTATAGTCCCGACGGATGATTAACTTATTATCCATCGAGTGAGTAGCTTATGTAATAATAAGTTTGTAGCACAGTGATGTATGCACCTTTGTATAGAATCTGTAGTAGCATATAAGTCATGTTGACTTTAACTAGATATGCAGAATAGGTTGATTAATTATACATAAGTAATGTCTTGTAATTCTGTATAAGTGAAATGAAGTCAAGTGCCAAAATAGCTACCGACGGATGATTAACAAAGCCTTCGACGGATGATCAAATGACTATCAACGGATGTTTAACATAGCAGTCAACGGATGATCAATTAAGTCATCGACGGATGATCTGAAAGTCGACGGATGATCATATCAAGAATTCAAACATCAGTTGAACAGTAAAAGCTGACACACAGCCGTTGAGTTGGATACAAACACATTATGGAAGTCCATTAACTGGGTAATAGAGGACGAAAAGCAACAAAGATTAAGACTATTAGATTTTATATGTGTTCAGTCTTTTTGAATTTGTAATCTTGGTATTATATAAACCAAGAGAGTAGCAAATAGAAAAATAACTGAGATAGTTGAGAAACACAGAAACAGAGAAATCTTTGTAAGCTTAATCTTTAGCATTTCCTGTATTCTCAGCAGTTCAATTTGTAAGCAGTTGTGGGCATTTCTGCACACAGAGTCCTCTCGATATATTATATATATCTCTGGTGGAATTGTTTAAATCCACCAGAAAGTTTTTAAAGACTCTTGTTTTTAATTACTTGTGTTTTGATTCATTTGAGTTTATATTCCGCATTGTGCTAATCAAAATAAATATATCAATAATCGAGTTGAACATTTTTATTTCAAGAAAAAGGTTCAAGAATTACATTCAACCCCCCTTCTGTAATTCTTGCTACATTGTCAAGGGACTAACAGTTCATTAGATTAGTTTTACTTTCAATCATGTAATGTAATTGAAGACTCAAGAAGGTTATCCAATGGAGGTCATACAAAGAAGAAGATGAGGCATACAAGAAGTCTAAACAAAGAAGAAGACTTATGTAATAAGTAGTTGTATTTATTTCCATCACCATATTAGATTGACCTTGATCTTTATCATGAGCTTGATAAAGATCACATAGGATGGGGCCATAACCAAACACATTTACTTTATTACACTTTACATTTAATTATTTATTTAATTTTATGTTTGAGATATATGCCTATGTTTACCATGCGATGATAGATTTAGGTGAACTTAAATCAATATAAGGCGTGCTCTAGAAAATCTAGAATAGGAATCGTTTCTTGCCTTAACAATAAATATTATGAATACGATCATGAGATTCTTGTGTTTATGAAACACGTAATTGAATATGAATTTTCAATATTGAGAGAAAGGATGATTCTGCCAACAACAGATTTCTATCTGTAAGAAAGGGTTATTACGTGACGCCTCTTGACAATGCTCCACCCGATCTGAGAATCATCTGATTATCGATTATTGATTTGAAATATTTAATTTAAAAGGAAGAATCTCTTTATAATATGATTATGATTGTAACATAATATAATCCCTCTAAAATTAAATAATATCAAGTAGTATTTGGACAATGACACAACGGGCTTGTGTCGGTCATAGCCTTCCAACATGGTAGAAAGTGGTTCTTATTTTTAAATCATTGTCGTTTCGTGCTACAGCCGAGGGCTTTGATTTCGAAATAAGAAATACTTGTCTATTACATAGAGATGTGTACATTGAATTAGAATCTAAAGGTCAGTACATGCCACAGCCGTGGGCCGTTGGAGACTGATTTAATTGTACGAGATGTTGGGTTAGACTTGACTTAGAATATTGATTTTTTCGTGCCACAGCCGTGACTCAATTATTCAAGAGGCTAAACTTATATTAGGTAATAACATAAGATGTAATTGACAAGAGTTGTCTGCCTATTGAACATCACATGATGTTTCGTGCCACAGCCGAGGTTGTGTGATGGAATGTAGGATCCCTGTTCCCACTAGCATTATGAATGCTTAATTTTCACTTAGGGGGTTGAAAAAATTAGATAAACTAGTGGGAGACACTTATGAATAAAGACCCGATTCATATAGTTTTTGAAATGAAATTGAATATTTGCTAAGTGTTGTTATGTGTTTATCATTTACAGATTTACTATATTCGTCATGTCTTCTGCACTATCACTCCGGAGCATAGTAGATGCTCACAAGTTGACTGGTCCGAATTTAGCTGTTTGTTTTCACTGTAACAAGTTGGGGCACTGGAAGAGGAACTGCAAGGTTTACCTTGCAGAATTGAAGAAGAAGGGTAGTGAGACTACCGCTTCTGATTCAGGCATATTCATGATCGAAGTAAATATGTCACTAGGTCAAATTTCTACTTGGATATTAGATACCGCCTGTGGTTCTCATATTTGCAATTCGTTGCAAGGACTAAAGGGAAGTAGGACTCTTGAAAAAGATGAGGTGATTCTACGTATGGGCAATGGAGCAAGGGTTGTGGCCATATCTGTAGGATCATTTAGTTTACATATGCCTACGGGCAAGAGTATTATTTTGAATAATTGTTATTACATTCCCTCTATTGTGAGGAATATTGTTTCTATTCCTATGTTGGATGTGGATGGTTTTTCATTTATTATTAAGAATAATGAATGTTCTATCCTTAGAGATAATGTTCTTTTTGGACTTGGCATTTTAAATAATGGTCTGTATGTATGTGACATAGAGCATGATTTACTTCAGATTGAACAAACTAATAAAAGAAAATGAGATGATGAAAATCTGACCTATTTATGGCACTGTAGGCTAGGTCATATTAGTGAAAATAGACTGCGGACATTGCATAAGGAAGGGTTACTTGACCCCTTTGATTTTGAATCATATCCTACATACGAGTCTTGTCTATTGGGTAAAATGACCAAATCTCCATTTAGTGGACATGGAGAGAGGGCTGCAGATTTTCTAGGATTGGTACACACAGATGTATGTGGACCAATGTCTACGCAAGCCATGGGTGGATTTTCGTACTTCATTACTTTCATAGATGATAGATCTAGATTTAGATATGTGTATTTGATGAAACACAAGTCTGAAGCCTTTGAAAAGTTTAAAGAATATAAACATGAAGTGGAGAAACAAACCAAACACAGTATTATAACTCTTCGATCAGATCGAGGTGGTGAATACTTGAATGGAGAGTTTCTAGATTATCTCAAAGAAAATGGTATACTCTCCCAGTGGACTCCTCCATATACTCCACAGTTAAATGGGGTATCTGAAAGGAGAAATCAAACTTTGTTAGACATGGTTCGGTCCATGATGAGCTATGCGAATCTTCCAGTATTCCTATGGGGTTATGCATTGGAAACCTCAGCATATTTACTGAATAAGGTGCCTTCCAAATTTGTTCCTCAAACACCATATGAGATATGGAAAGAAAGGAAACCGAGTCTTAAACACGTTAAGATTTGGGGATTTCTAGCTTATATCAAGAAAGTTGACCCAGATAAGCTGGAATCTCGATCCGTAAAATGTAATTTTGTGGGATATCCTAAAGAGACTTTGGGGTATTACTTTTACACCGATCATCGGGTGTTTGTCTCCAGACATGCTACCTTCTTGGAAAAGGAATTTATCCTTGAAGGAAACAGTGGGAGCAAAATTGAACTTGATGAAGTTCAAGAAGCACAAACTACTACGGATCAAGTGGAAACACCTGTTCAGACTGAACAACCTTCTGTGGAACAGCCCATTCGTAGGACAGGGAGAGTGTCTCGCCAACCTGAGAGGTATTACGGCGTTGTCATTGAGAATGACAATGAGTTGTCAATCATTGATGATGACGACCCTGTGACCTATAATGAGGCTATGAGTAGTGTTGACTCAGAGAAATGACATAGTGCCATGAAATCCGAAATGGAATCTATGTATACCAACCAAGTATGGACTCTGGTTGAGGCGCCTGAAGGTGTTAAGCCTATTGGGTGCAAGTGGGTATACAAAAGAAAGATTGGAGCAGATGGCCAGGTGGAGACCTATATGGCCAGGCTCGTGGCAAAAGAAGTCAAACAAAGGCAAAGGATTGACTTTGATGAAACTTTTTCGCCTGTAGCCCTGTTAAAATCAATTCGGATTCTGCTTGCGATTGCTGCTTACTACGACTATGAGATCTGGCAAATGGACGTGAAAACGGCCTTCCTCAATGGGGAACTTGAGGAGGAAGTGTATATGACACAGCCAGAGGGTTTTCTTTCCAAGGGAAATGAACACCTAGTATGTAAGCTGCTGCGAACCATATATGGTTTAAGGCAAGCTTCTCGTAGATGGAACATCCGTTTTGATGAGACAATCAAAGAGTTTGGTTTTATCAAAAACATAGATGAACCATGTGTCTACAAGAAGGTTAGTGGGAGCGCGGTAACATTTCTTGTATTGTATGTGGATGACATCCTTCTTATAGAAAATGATATACTGATGCTACAATCAGTCAAAGTATGGCTATCAAAGAACTTCACCATGAAGGACTTGGGAGAAACATCCTACATTCTCGGTATGAAGATCTATAGAGATAGATCTAGAAGAATGATAGGTCTTACCCAGGGTACATACATCCAGAAAGTGCTTAAAAGGTTTAGCATAGAAAACTCCAAAAGAGGTCTCATACTGATGAGCCATGGAGTGTCCCTTTCCGAAAAAATGTCTCATAAGACACCTGAGGAAAGAGAGCGTATGAGTAAGATTCCTTATGCTTCAGCAATAGGATCTATCATGTACGCGATGTTGTGTACAAGGCCTGATGTTGCTTATTCAATTAGTGTGACGAGCAGATATCAATCCAATCCAGGTGAAGACCACTGGAAAGCAGTGAAAAACATCCTTAAGTACTTGCGAAGGACTCAGGACATTTTTCTTGTTTTTGGTGGTGAATCTGAGTTGAAAATAGAGGGTTATACTGACTCTAGTTTTCAATCAGAAAGTGATAGCAAATCCATGTCAGAGTACGTGTTTACTCTGAATGGTGGTGCGATTAGTTGGAAGAGTTCCAAACAGTCTACAACGGCTGCCTCCACAGCGGAAGCAGAATATATAGCTGCAAATGAGGCTGCAAAAGAAGCCGTTTGGATGAGGAAATTTGTTTCTAAGTTGGGAGTTGTTCCTAGCGTTGAAGAGCCTATTGTGTTGTATTGTGATAACAATGCAGCAATAGCACAAGCCAAGGAACCTAGGTCTCATAAAAATTCCAAACATGTTCTGCAGCGCTTTCATCTGATTAGGGAGATTGTTGAAAGAGGAGATGTCAACGTCGAGAGAGTTGACACACATAACAACGTAGCAGACCCACTCACAAAGCCATTTTCTCAGAGTCACTTTGATCGTCATAATGACAAGATGGGTATTAGATACCAGAGTGATTGGCTTTAGTACAAGTGGGAGATTGAAAGAGATATGTCCTAAGTCCAATCATGTATGAGGATTTAGGAATAACTTTTATGTAATCTATTTTGATTTCATTGATATTAATAAAAGACTTGTTTTGTTTTTATTGCGGGCTCTATCTATTTAAATGTTTAAATAAGATATACCACAGTTTATAGTAAAGCTTTTTATGGATTGTGATGAGATCATAATAATGAGACCTAAAAGATGATAACTATAAACTTAAATAGTTCCTGGTCGTAGGATTACTAACTGGTAATTAATAATTCGCAAAGATCGGTACATACTATGCTTGCTTCATTATGAAGGATGTCTGTTCTCATAGACATTTGTGTGGTGACACTATAACTAGTATGTAGGTGCTTATTATAGAATAAGTTCACTGAACATGACTCACACAGCTGAACAACTGATGGAGTTCACTCACGTGTCAGCAGTTATTCACATAGTGATAGTTGTACAAGTATCCTTAGACTTGAGGTCATCATAGTCATCTTGTGTACACTGAACTATGCTTTGGATTAGTTCTTAGTCTCAAGGGACAATTATAAGGGCTCTACTGGGTATAGGAATTTGTACACGAAGATAGTGTATGATCAATAAAGGATCTACCCCTTCCAGTGTAGGAAGAGAATGTTCAATGTTGATCCACTTATGCTAGTTCAGGAATCTCTGGCCAGAGTGAATGAAATTAGAAAGGAGTTTCTAATTTACATTAAATAGAACTAAGCATAGTGAATGGGAAAGCAAGTAATTAAATAAGATAGGCTTGACACAAGTTTCATGCCTTGTATTTAATCGTGACATTGCAGGGTAGAAGGAATTGATTGTACGGTAACTACTCACTGAATAGGTTTTTGGTATTCTAAGCAGTGAATTCGTATTATCCGGATAGTCGCGATATGCTGAGAAGTATCCCTCACGATGTAGAATAAATATGATTAATTAATTAATCATATTTAATGAATTAGAGAATTTATATAAATAATGATAAAATAGTTTTATTATTATTTATTTCTACTACCGGCTTAATATTGAACCTACATGGTCACACCATAAAAGAGAATGATTTAATGGTGGAGGAATTAATTAATAATGGCTGATAATTATTTATTTATGAAATAAATAATTAATTAATTGGTAAATTTAATAATTGATTAAATGAGATTAATTGATTATAAATTAATTAAGAAAAGGTTCTTAATATTATTAATTAAGAATTTAATTTTTGGAAATTAAATCAAGTGAGAGAATTATTTCTAAAGAGTTTAGAAAAAGGATTAATAATTAAAAGGTGTTTTAATTATTAGTGAGAATAATAAAGGGTTAATAATAATAATATTTTATGGGAAAATTTTCAGCTGAAAATTTTGCCTATAAATATACTATTATAGACCCTATTTTTGCCTCAACCAAAAAGATTTACAAAACCCTAATTCTCTCCATCTCCTCCTCATTCATTACATCGTTTTCTTGGTGGATACCGGTGGAGTGCTTCACACTTGAGGAGCAGCTGCTAAGGATCTCCGTTCATCATTTTTGGATCGCCATTAAAGACCTCCATCTTTCCATTAATGTAAAGCTTCTTAAGGTAAACATACTGAACTACGAATTAAATATTATTTTTCGCATGGATCCTGCGGAGGGTTTCGTTTTTTTTAAGATTTAAATTTACGTTTTCATTGCGTTTATATGCTAAAAACCCTTCACAAACTCACCAGAGATAGTGTCAAATATACCCTTGAGGATTCCAGTTCTATTACGGAATATTTGAATGTAATATAAGAATGTCATCGTAGGACGAGTACACTATGTGATATTATTAGTGCATTTAACATGTAAGGTTATGATGGTTTAGCTCAAAAATTAAGAGCATTGAGAATTGATAGCATGTCTATAATTAAATGGCATAAGATTACAATGAGCGATGGTTTGATCTTAGAACCTTTTAAAAGGATAGACCAGTGAGTCTAGAGCGGAATTCTTCGGTAGAAATAATGTCAGTGGCAACGTATATATACACGTAGACCTCTAATATATTCGGTAACGTATGTTCAATTACACACACATGCCACTGAACTTATGGACTACACTGAGATCCCTAAGAGATCTCTTTGATCTGTTCCCAGGGGGAACTGGCCACTTATAGTTAGTAACGGATGCGTGTAGCAGGCAACTATCGGCTTAACGGATGTTTTAGAATATTTCTGAGTAAGGTCTTCGAGTTAAAACATCGGAATGACAGATATACATGCAAAAGTCAAGATTAGTAAGCGATTTTAAAATGATATTGAAAGAGAAACTATTTGAAATATGGAATTACGAAGAAGAAGAGGTGGGATCATCCTCAAAGGGATAATAACGAGAGTTAGGATAATCAGTGAAATCTTTTAGCACCTACTCATTGTCCCGTTACTCCCTCCAAATTGTTGATCATTCGTATTGCCTTGATAAGTTATATCAGACAATCCTTTTCATTCCCTACTTTGAACTTCTGATGTGACCATCTTGAATAGTCTTTCTCCGCATCAGGACTTGTTCAATTCTTTTAGTTAATCCATGAACTTTTATTCATAGATTATGATCTTCTTGATCAACTCATAGATATTTATACTTCATTTCAACTATCCAATAGATTTTTTTATATATATAAATTTTCCCTCAATTCATCGATGAATATTCATAATGAGTATCTTCATTAGATTCTTCTTTCATACTTACTCTTCTCAGTCGAGATTGTAAATATCTAACAAATTGTTAAAAACATGGATGATCTAATATCCATATATTCCTCGGGAATCCTTTTCTTTTAATCATGATGAAATTATATATTGAACTTTGAAATCATAGTAAGGGTATCAATTTGATATTGGTATTCCAATTCAATTCTATTTAAAGATCTGATAAAGTATGTGGACTAGGGCACCTATGAGTGTACCCTTTATTTGGAAAGAAATATTTGATAAGAGGCTATCGATTGTTCTGATACCAAGACCACTCGATTCAGAGTTATAATTGTCTTTCTCGGCCCAAATTTAAAAACTCTTTATTTCAAAATCGTCATCCAGGTAGCCAAAATTTCTTCAGCGGTTACGATGTTGAGATTTTTACAAACAAACTGAAATATGCCTAGTTGCATATATTCTCATGAATGACTAGTTAATTGTCCTAACTAGTCAAAATTTTAATTAATACGACAAAAGCCTAGCTAATCGTCCTAGCTAGTTGCTATGGGCCAAACCAATTGTGCTGGCCATTTTCTTAGCCGGTTAATAATATTGCTTGATATGGACTAGTTATTATTTTGCTAGTTCCACTTCCAATAAAATTTTGATTATTCCATAGTGCATTATATATGCCAGATTTAATTGTTGATGAAATTTTCAAAGAATGATTTACTTGAGACCTAACTAGGTCGCACACTCAAACGAGAATTCATATTTAGTTTTATGAAATATTTTGTTCATGAAATATTTTATTCTTTCGTTGTATAATGAATATCCAATTAAAATTACAAAGTGATTGAAGAACAATATACTTCCTTATTTATTAATCATTGGATCGAATTCCTTCTTTCAAAATAGCACCTCTTTGAGACCTCAATGGTTAACCTTTGGTTGAGGATGTTATTCGATATTTCTTTCATTTTTTGGGAAGAAAAGTATTCCTTCAATGGAAAAATCTTACAAGTATCATTCGTATGATATTATTATTCAGCAATCATTGTTTTCAATGGATATTCTCCATAATATCACAATATAGAATTCTAAGGACATGGAAGGATAATCCTTGTTATATTCTTCCTTCTAAGTTATAAATCTTCTGAGTGTTGTGACTCCTTTATTCAGATCTCATTATTTGTTCAGATGTTAGATTTTGAAATCTTGTTAAGATTGTCTAAATTTCATCAATATCGTGAAAATCATTTTTCCAAGGCTAATTGCCTTCCCAACAAAGAGAGGAATAATTGAGAACCGGTTATTGTAATATGAGACTGAAAGCTAAGTGCTGTGATGGTGCAATCGGAGCATCGTGATGAGTAAGTTGTTTTAAAAAAAAAGAATACCATGTGTAGTTATTATCGTAAGTATCTTTAAGATGGTTATAGAAGAACGAAAATAGGGATACAACATGATTAGTGAGTACACTTCTATGAAACATTATCAGGATTTGTGCTAATAAATTCGGGAAAGACCAAGCATGTATGAATTTGAGGAATAAGATTTTCAAAAGGTAAAGGTAAGGTTAGTAGCAATCCCGTGCTAGAAATACTCGACAATAAAAATAGGATGTTGCGTGAAGTCTAATGATATGTCTACGTAGCTTAAGGACCGTGACATAAGGCTTTCTAATAATAATCTAGAATAATTGCGATAAGGTTCGGACTGAAAGGGACAAGGAGTTTACTAATGAGAAAATTTTGGAAATATTTTTTACACTAAACACGAGATAGAGGCTATAGTCAAATTGATCAAAGGCCATGATTGAGAAATATATTATCATCAAGGAAAGGCCAATGTGGTGGCCGACACTTTAAGTAGGAAAAGATATATTGAGGATGACAAATCTCAGAATAACTGATGAGAAGGATCGCATGAAAAGAACGCTTTATTACTTAACAAGAAGAGTTAAAGATGCCTAAAAATGTAAACGAATATTAGTCGTGACAGTATATGAAAGGGGATGTCATCGAGTAAGTAAGTAAGTATTCGACATAGTTGGAAAATGAAAAAGGAAAGGAGAGGGTTAAAATTTTGGCGATTACGACTTGTAGATGACCCAAATAGGGTTATGAGTTAATTATAATGAATTCTGAAGGAGGATTATCAAGAACCAAGTTAGATGTCGTGCTATTTGAGGATTTTGAGTGATAGATTAAATAAGACCGCTTACTTTATTATGCAAACAATAGATGTCCACTCTACAAATTTTTTATGAACGTAGAAGAGATAATTGGGACAGATAGACCTCATGACGACTGCGCCGCACAAGGACCCAATATTTAATTTCACAACGGGACTATTTTCCAAGATATTTTGCGAAAAAGGACGGACAGAGGAATGACTTAGAGTTCTCAAATCAACAAGTAGAATGAGAGGACTATCCTGACCTTTGAAAATACAACTAGCGGCTTACCTTTTATTTGGAACGGTTTGGGGAATCTCCTATTATTAACAGATAATTCGTGTAGATGTACTTACCACGCTAGCATACGAAAAATAGTCGCCGATATCCCTTATGAAGGGCAACATGAAAGAATGAAGGATGTCATTGTCAGAACTGATAGAAGGCAGAGAAGATCGTACACGCCCTATAAAGGCCACTAGTAGCAGGTACCAATAAACATGAATACGTCTAAGGTGCTAGCGAGAATAACGAGTACGACCCAGAAAGTGTCGTAGTACTGTAGATATTATATGTGGAATAATTAAATAAGTCCGACCGTTAACGGAAGCTGAACGTTGCACGATCCTAAAATGTGTCAATAAATTGCGTATGAAATGGTGCTTCCTGCAAAATGGCAACAGGACGATGACGTGCTTTACGTTACTATGGGAAGAAATGTTAAAAGTGACGCTAAGCAGGTAGCAGGAAACGAGTGTGTAGAAATGCGACGAGAACTTCTTATATAGAATAATCGACAGAGATGATGCGCCCAAAATGGGAAAACATTAAGGAATGAAACTCTAGCACTAGTAGGAGAAATGTAAGGGAAAATGAATAAGTTGAAGGATGATTCCAAATACTAGAAGATGCGCTAATCGTACATGTTATCAATTTTAAGGGAAATGAAGTGGCCAATTGACGTTAATCGAATTACCGACAATAACGAGTTATCATGCGTGCATTGGAACGGCTACAAAGCTTGTACGGAAGAAAGAATCGTTCTCTCTTAGGTTGGGAAGAAGTTGGTAAGTGGAGGATACTGGACCGTAGTTGAGTCGACAGACCAAAGGAATTCCTAAAACTTATTAGAACCCGGCTAGTGGCAGCCCAGGACGAACAATAGAGATATGCGGACCAGGGCTATAAAGACAGAAAGTACGAAGTAGCAGACCAAGTATTGTTGAGAGTACCTCCCGAGGAGGGAGTGATGAGATTCGAAAGGGAAAGGAATGTTGAACCCAAGATTTATTGGACCAGTTGAAGAATTAAAGGACTAAGAAAGTTGACTTATAAAATTAGCACCATCGTCGAACGGTCACCAAGTTTATAACGAGTACCACGAATAGAGTTTAGGAAATTTAACCGTCAAAACCAAACATATGATTGAAAATGAGCTAATAAACTCGTAGCCAAACTTAGCGTACGTCGAGTAACGTGTAGAGGTCATAAGACTACAAGGATGAGTACCCATAAATATATTTGATGGATGAGTGGAAATTTTATGAAGAGATCAAATACTACAAGGTCAACGTGAGGACTCGAGGTTGTCTTGCGAGAAGCATATCCCTACCTGTTTCTGAACTGATTCTGAGACAGAATGCTTTTAAGGGGGGAAGACTGTAAGAACCCAAATTTTTGACATCAGTAAAAGACCTTTATGAATGGTAATATAATAACTTGAATTTTTGAGACCTTGTAAAACGTTTAATGAATAGTAACCCGGACGGACGGGTAAAACTTTTGAGCCCACACTATGTAGTGCATAAGGAAATGAGTTTCGGAGTTGATATTACAATTATACGTACTAAATGAGTGTATGTAAACGCTATTAGTTTTCGAAGAAAACGAACTTTAAAAAATGACCGTATTTACGACTCATCGAGGATTACGGGAATCACAATATAATTACAAGATTAAAACCCTACGGATTTATATTCAAGTATGATAATTAAAAATATAAGGAATAAATACGAAAGGAATTACGTCGCGAACCATTTACGAGTAAGTATTATGAAAACGTTTAAGCAACTGAGCGAACGCGTAAACGATTAAATAAATGTAACGCACTAACTAAACCATGGTAAGAAAGTAACCATGGTTACTTTATCAATTAGTAAGCTAACCATAGGATGATCAAGCAAGCTATCCAAATAATATGCTAAGGAAGCTAACACAAGTAGTTTCTAGGAAGCTACCTAAGATTAGCAACAAAGAATAAACCTAGAATGCTATACTAGGAAGAATAAAGATCAAGGAAAGATATCACCCCCATTTCCTAGAAGCAACCTAGCAAAACAACCAAGCTAAGCAACCAAGGGAAGCAAGTATAAATACCCCCACCCATTCACTTCTTCCATTCGGTCCTTTGAAGAAAAAGGGATAAATTCAATTTCAAATCTCAAAATCTATCCATGGTAAAATCATCCCATTAATTCTCAAGCCTCCTAGAAATTAAACTAAGGTAAGAATAGTAAACTCACTAGTGAATAGTATGAATAGTAACCTCTCTTTGGTTTCTTGATTTCAATGGTGGTTTTAGGTTCCAAAAATCATACCAATCACTTCCAAGCCTCCACCATCCTCAAGAACACATCTTAAGATTTCAAGAAAGGTAAAAATCTTTGGCCCAAATTTATTTAAGATTCATTTTTAAGATCCATTTAGTATGTGGTAGTAAACTTAGTTTAAGAAGTGATATTGTTGAGATCTTGAAGTTTAAGTTAAGTAGATTTAAGGTTGATTGTTTTTGCCTCAAGAATATGATATTCTTGAGAGGATTTTGTGTGTTGATGATTAAATGATGATTGTTGATGGTTGTGTTAAGAGTTAGGGCGTAAACAAAACCCCGATTGTAAGCGTAACTCCGTTAAAACCAATGAATCGTAACTTTAAGTTTCTGCAGAAAGTCCCGATGTTGTAAATTGTAGTGTCTTGAAAAATAACCCTTGATTATGATAGGAAATGTAATAAGGATCGTTTAGGCGCTTAAATCGCTTGATTCCAATTTACGGATCAAAAGTTATGGTCGTTTAAGTAAAAGTGATTTAAGAGACAAAAACTACTACAAATCACGAACTTTGAAAATATAAAGGATCGACTTAAAAGTGTTCATAAATCATGAAATTTTTAAAAGGGTAAAATATTGAGTTTCCTAATTTCCATAAAAATTTGAAGTGAAAATAATGATTTTTCAATTTTAAAAAATATCGGAGCCAAGATCGCGCGAGTAGAAACTGTAAGAATCCATAAGCGGAGTCGACAACGATAATGAGAATGAACCTAAGATACTTAGAAAAACGAAGCGACCGTGATGTGGATAAGGACTTAAAGGAATAATAAGGGTAGTATAAGTTGAGAGGGTGCATAATAAGTAGCACATAAGTGCGAGTCGCCGTAAATTAGGACGGGACCTAACAAAACGAATTGTGTTTATGATTATAGATTTCCGAGCGGAACCTAGATCATCCTCCACCTCGAGATACCCAGGAAAGTTTTCAAACCCTACCTTTTAAGAACTGTTGTGTTGTGAATATTTTACAAAACTGTGATATATGCATGAGATTGCTTTAAACTATTTTACGAAGTTTGAGACGTATTATATTACTCAATTGTTGATATTTTCTAGTATATGTTCACACCGAGTTCGTAATGTTATATTTAGACTGAGAGTCGGTCGGTGTAAGCTTATAAAAACCCGGAGGTATTCCAGAGGAGTTTATAATTGAGAACATTAATGCTAGCGAGTAGCGTGGCATATATAGACCGAGGATCGGTCAGTAAAGATTGATGAAAACCCGAAAGTATTCCGGAGGTGTTTTAATTAGAATATTAACGCTATAATAGAGCGTGATGTATAAGTTATAAGACCGAGAGTCGGTCGGGATTTAAGATAAAACCCGGGAATCATTTCGGTGATATTATAGGACGGTTATAAGTCCATAGTAGTACGTTTTAAAGGGAATCAACGTCCACTTACGAAATATTAAAACCCCTCGAACTTTTATTAAAACGATTTCCCAACGATCATATTCCCTCAACTATATTTTATTGATTCGAATAATAGATACTATATACTTATTCTTTTATCATGGGTGTAGTATACCCCAGCAATTATTTATTTCAAACCTGATTAATCATTAAAGATTATTAATTGCGTAAACATAAACTAGTTGAGGAATATTATTTTTTTAAAATACTCTTTTGAAGAGTAAACTCATTCGAGGTTTAATTATTTATCGATTATCATTTAATTAATTATTATTCTTAAAGGGTTTATTATTGATTTAAAAATCATAGATCCTAATTTAAAATATACTTTTTAATTTCAGAATATCATTCAAACAATTTCAGATCGTCGGTGAATATTATCCCGACTTATTTAATATGTTAAATATAGTTTCAAGGAGAAACTTTTCCCCTTATTAATTATCTGTTGACAACGGTCAACTCACATCCTTAGTACTTCCTCCAAAATTCTCGGAAGTACGTATATATATACACTTATATCTTATTAGAGAGATAAGCTATTTCTATCAATAAGCAAAACGCTTGGGGAACTTCGATGTGGTTCGAGTTCTTGAGATTGATAGAGTTCTTTTAAAGGACAAGGGATGGGTAGACTCTGGTACTATGTGTGCTAGATGGACTACCAAATGTACCGCAGGTGAAGGTAATCTGTGTACTCAGGAACTTGTGAACTATGTGTATACCCGAAAATGGGACACGTAGCCCGAATGCGGCAAGGGTGATAACCGGGATACGAAGGTGTCGTCCTTCTACTAGTAAAAAAGGTTACTTTATCGTAGTACGACTGATCATCGTATGCGGTGGCTCCAACGAATGTCCTATTCTGCCAATTGGAATTGTGATGCAATACCGTAACCCAAACCTAGGTGCTGGGTTTACTATTAAGGTATTCGCAGGTTAATAAAATCCACTAAATGATTGTTTTCATAAGAAGGTGTGTATCACCGAGGAAAACTATTTTTGAAGAAAACGTATTTATCATATATGACGTTTTACTTGAGTTTATCATACAGTCATTTCATACTATACACTATTATGCTGGGCATTATAGCTCACTCTTGCTTTCTTTTAAATGACACAACACAACAGATAACCAGTATGCCGGTGTGGGACTTAGTCGCTTGCAGTCATGGGGAGGATCCCTGTCAGCTTTGTCTGAGGTGTGATAGAGTATCAAATAGATATAAGATATCGGTTGTAATTATTGTAACTTCATATAAAGGTTATAAATAATTTTTTTAGATCCTGTAAAGTATATTTGAGTGTAATAAAAGAAGATTACATTTTGTACGTTGTTTCTAAGGCTATAACTTGTGTATGCAAGTATGAGATTGGGGTCTGTTGGATTATTGAATCAAAACCAGTATACACATGAGTGAAGGATGGCGTGACGACCCAGATTCCTGACCCCGGATTTGGGGGCATTACACAAATTCAAAAATAATTTGTCAAGTGTGGTAGTGTTAATCACTTGTCTGTTAATTGCAAACTTGTCATGCCTACTCCCATGTCTGCACCTCCCTCTTTTCCCAACATAACTGTTATGCCTACCATGTCATTAAATGCTATGTCTACTCAGAATATGAATGCACAACTTGCTAATATGCCATTTGCATATGTCTGCACCTCCCTCTTTTCCCAACATAACTGTTATGCCTTCTACTTAATTTGATATTGATTTGTGCAGGGAAATAAAAAGAATCTTTGGTATCTAGATAGTGGTTGCTCAAGGCACGTGACTGGAGATTCTACCCTGCTCACTGAGTTCAAGGAAAGAGATGGCCCAAGTATTATTTTTGGAGATGACAGCAAGGGTTATACTGTGGGATATAGCTTGATTTTAAAAGACAATGTCATCATTGAAGAGGTTGCCCTAGTGGATGGTCTCAAAAACAATTTGCTGAGTATCAACCAGCTTTATGATAAGGACAATTCAGTAACCTTCAATTCAGAATCCTGTGTTGTGATAAACAAAAGGAGCAACAAAGTGGTTCTCACTGGAGTGAGAAAACAGAATCTATCACTTGTCTTCTCAGTAAAGCAAGTCAAGATGAAAGTTGGCTATGGCACAAGAAGCTGTCCCATCTAAACTTCAAAACCATGAATGAGTTTGTTAAGAAAGAACTGGTTAGAGGTATCCCTCAAGTGGAGTTTACCAAGGATGGATTGTGTGATGCCTGCCAGAAAGGAAAATAGATTAAAGCATCATTCAAGAAGAAGCTTGATTCAACAATTGAAGAACCTTTGCAATTGCTTCACATGGATTTGTTTGGACCAGTCAATGTGTTGTCCATCTCAAGGAAAAGATTTTGCCTAGTAATTGTGGATGATTTTTCAAAGTTCTCTTTGACATATTTCCTAAAGTCTAAAGATGAAGCTAGTGAAATCATCATCAATCACATAAGGCAAGTTAACAATCATCCTGATTTTAAAGTAAGAAGAATCAGGAGTGACAATGGAACTGAGTTCAAGAATTCTGTTATGAGATCATTTTGTGAAGAGAATGGGATTATGCATGAGTTTTCTGCAGCAAGAACTCCACAACAAAATGGAGTAGTGGAAAGAAAGAATAGATCTCTTATTGAAGCTGCAAGGATAATGAATGAAGAATCAAAGTTACAAACATATTTTTGGGCTGAAGCTGTGAATACTGCTTGCTACCCTCAGAATATTTCTTTGGTTAATCAAGCAAAGTGCATGACACCCTATAAATTGTTCAAGAATAGGAAGCCAAATCTAATCTTTCTTCATGTCTTTGGCTGCAAATGTTATATCTTAAGGAATCAAACTGATCAATATGGGAAGTTTGATGCTAAAGCAGATGAAGGAATTTTTGTTGGATATGCTGTGGGAAAGGCATATAGAGTCTACAATCTAAGAACCAACATTGTTATGGAATCAATACATGTTGTGTTTGATGACAAAAAGATTGAAGTACTGCAAGATGGAGATTTCCATGAAAGCCTCAAGTTTGATAATGTGGAGATGGTTAGTGATGGCAGTGATGATGAAAGTAATCAAGAAACAGTGAATAAGGATAATTTAGAAAAATCTACAACCAATGAAGCACATAATTCAAGTCGAGTTACAAAATGCTTCATCCGTCGGGAGACAATCTGCCTTATCCGTCGGGAGACAATCAGCTTCATCCATCGGGACACAAAGTGCATCATCCATCAGAACATTAAGAGAAGCTGAAAGTCAGAATAGATCATCTACAGAAAATTCCCCTTTCTCAAATCAAAGATTCACAAATTTAGGGGGAGTTTCTTATAATCAAAACTCAGTCACACATCAAGACAACAATGAGGCCTCTTTATCTAGAGCTAATCTACCTCAACAAAGAAAATGGACTAAAGATCAGCCTTTTGAGCTCATCATTGGTGATGCATCTTCTAGAGTTCAAACAAGGAGAGCAACTCAAGAAGAATGTCTATATAGCAGCTTCCTATCTAAGGAAGAACCAAAGAAGTTAGAAGAAGCTTTGTTGGATCCTGATTGGATTTTAGCTATGCAGAAGGAGCTAAACCAATTTGAAAGGAACAAGGTATGGAAGCTGGTACCCAAACCTAAAGGAAAGAATCCAATTGACACCAAGTGGGTATTCAGAAACAAGATGGATGAAAATGGCATAGTGGTCAGGAACAAAGCTAGATTGGTTGCTAAGGGCTACTGTCAACAAGACGAATAGATTTTGATGAAACATTTGCTCCTGTTGCAAGACTTTGAGCCATCAGAATTTTCATAGCCTATGCAGCCCATGATAATTTCAAGGTCTATCATATGGATGTCAAAAGTGCCTTTCTGAATGGAGATTTGGAAGAGGAATGTTGGATATATTTGAGATGTCATGTCTAATATGTTTCATGTTTAGTTTTCAGATCTTAACTAATGGGAAATATCAGTTCTTACTGGAATCAGGACTTACTGGAAGTCAGGACTTAAAGATATCAGGACTTAGATTATCAGAAGATAATATAAGAAGATGAATATCAGAACTTAAGTACTGGAGGACTAACAGTTAAGGAAGGAAGCTGATTTATAGGAAAGAAGATCGAGACTAATACAAAAAGAAGATATGTATGGAAAGAGTTAGAGGACTAGAAGAATTGTATAAGATATCTGATTGATATATTTTAGGAGACAAAATTATATTCCATATCAATTAGAATTTATCTTGTAACCGTGTGTCTATATAAACACAAACATAGGTTTACTCTATAAGAGTTACGATCATCGAGAAGATCATATAATCGTAACCTAGCAGCTCTCGTGATATTTGTTCATCACTGAGAGATAACCGTTCTATTGTAACATAGTTTATTATATCGAATACATCTGTTTTCTATTATTTATGCTTTAAATCGATTTGATTGTATTTTACACTGTATTCAACCCCCTTCTACAATGTTGTGTGACCTAACAAGTGGTATCAGAGCCTATCTGTTAACACACATACGGCAAAAATCCAAAACAACCATGTCTGAAGAAGCAGAAAATCCAATCAAGCCCGCCAAAACTGAAGAAACTCCAAAGACTCAAACCCACAGTCGATATGAGACTATTAGGGTTCTCATGCTGAGACCTTCTGAGTATCCCATATGGAAAGTGAAGATGGCTATGTTTCTGGAAGCTACAGATCCAGAATACCTTGACAGAATTTATGAAGGACCGCATAAGCCAACCAAGCTCTCTGTTGTAGTTGCAGATCAGCCAGCAAAGACCTACCAAAGGAGAAAAGTGAATACACAAGTGAAGATATCTCATCTATTGCCAAGGATGCAAAGGTAAGGCATTTTGCTACATAGTGCCATTGATAATGTCATGTCAAATAGGGTAATTCAATGTAAGACTGCAAAGGAGATATGGGATGCTTTGGAGACAAGGTGTCAGGGAACTGATGCAATCAAGAAAAATAGGAGGACTATACTGACTCATGAGTATGAGCACTTTGACTCAAAAAGTGATGAGTCATTAACTAACTTATATGACAGATTTGTCAAACTCTTGAATGACCTGTCACTGGTGGACAAGGAATATGACATTGAAGATTCAAATCTAAAATTCCTTTTAGCTCTTCCTGAAAGTTGGGATTTGAAAGCTACTATTATAAGAGACAACTATGCTCTTGATGAAACTACTCTTGATGAAATTTATGGAATGTTCTAGACTTATGAACTTGAGATGGATCAAAGAAGCAAGAGACATGGGAGAAAGTCAAGGATAGTTGCTCTTAATACTGAGGAGGAATCCCCCAAAGTGGTTGTCTCAAAGAAAGGAAAAGGAAAGGCTCTCATCATAAAGTCTGATTCAGAATCATCAAGTTTTGATGATGATGATTCAGAAACTGAAAGTCTACCTGAAGTAGATGCTGATGAAGAGATGATGAAGCTGTGTGCTCTTATGGTGAAGGGTATCACAAAGATAGCCTACAGGAAATTCAGAAGGGGGAAGAGGTTTTCCAGGAAAGGTAGAAGTTTTGATAAGAAGGGCTTCAGAAAATCTGAAGGCAAAGGAGGAAAGTCTGACAGGGGAGATTACTCAAATGCCAAATGCTACAACTGTGGTGAGAAAGGCCACATATCTCCTGACTGCAAGAAAGGAAAGAGTGACAAAGGCAAGGCTCTTGTCACAAAGAAGAAAAGCTGGACATACACTTCAAATTCCGAAGATGAGGAGAACTATGCTTTGATGGCAAATGCTGATAGCAGTTCTGATGTTGCTGAGTTAAAGGTACCTCAAACAACTTATGCCTTTCATACTAATGATATTACTGAGTTGAGATTATATCTTAAAACCATGTTTATTAGCTATAGAGATCAAACTTTAACATGTGAAAGATTAACTTCTGAAAATCTTGCTTTTAAAAAGAGGAATGATTATTTAGAAAAAGAGTTAGTTATGTTCCATCAAACTCAGAAGGATAGAGATGATGCTTTCTATGTTAGAGATGAAGTGCTAAAAATGAATAAATCTCTAAAAATTGGGTTAGAAAAGGAGAGAGAGATTATCAGGACTTGGACTAACTCTTGCATAACAACTCAGGATATACTAAGTAGTGGGAACTGGAAAGAGGGCTTAGGTTATGGAGATGAGAAAAGTAAAAAAGAAACTGAACAAGTTAAGCCAATTATTGTTAAACAGACTACTAAGCCAAAGGTAAATCCTGTTAAATTTATAGCTAAAACTGTATAGTCTAATTCTAAAAAGATGAAAGATATTGAGACAAAAGTGATAGCAGAGTCAACTTCTGACAAATTAGAACAGGATAAACCAACTGAAGTTAACATAGGCTTAATGACTAAGAAGCAGCTTAAACATAAGCTGAAAGAGATTACCAGTGTAAACAAAGTAAAGGTAGCTAGGAAAAATATGAATGGAAAGGAAGGTGTGAATAAAAGCAACAATTATATGCATGTTCCTAATGCTCCTAGAAATAAATGCTATAACCATGAAAACTCTAACCATCTGGCTTCTTTTTGCAGGAAGAATAAGAATATAAACTCCTTACCTTCTAAGTCAGGAGTTAAGAGTCAGTCTGTTAGGTTTAAGCCACAAGATCCTTGTTTTCATTGTGGTAGTATATGGCATTCCATTTATACTTGTAAGGAATATCATAGTTTGTACTATGATTATTATTAGATAAAACCTTCTTTGAAAAAAAGTTGCTTTAATTCCTTCTAGTGTAAAGTATGATGTAATATCCGAGATATATCGTGTAATTATTTTTGCTAATAAATAATTATTATATGTGTTCAGTATCTATTCTGTGAATTATTTGTTAAGTGTTAAATGTGTTTAGATGTTTAAAAATATTATTAATTGAATATTTTAATTTTTATATGTCCAAAATAAAATATAGATAATTTTCATATCTTCCTAATTATTTTTATGTTGATTTATGAATTTATAAGAATCATATGAAATTCATAAAATCTTTTTCCGGGTATTAAAAATCTATTTTATAAAAACGGGAACCAACCGACGTTATCCGTTGTTACATTTTTGGAACCCGAAACTCTTCCGAGAACTCCTTCCTAACCTAATTGTAATATTCCGAGCATATTCCATGTTTCGATTTTTTCGATCCGGCGTATGGTTTGTCCTGCGCGGGTCCCGGCGCAACATTTTCGATACAATATTCGTTTCGGTAAATCAATAAAACTGGTATTTTCGATAAACGGGAGCTTTTTATTAAACTATCACAATTATCACCTCGTAATACGTGTAACCAGGCGCTGAGACCAAGACCGCAGTACAAATTATACTGATTTGGATAATTATCCTGAAAACCGATACCGTTTGGATTAGTTTTTACAAATAAATGTACCGTTTTATATCCGGAATGATCCAACGGGATACTAATTTTCCGTAATTATAAATAGCCTTTACCGTATTTTATTTCGTATCAAAATCATTTGCAGACAGTTAATTATATATTTTTCCAGAGAAAAACCTTATATTCATATAATCTTCCAAGAATCAAACAGCAAAATGAAGGTGTTATTGATCTCTGTTTTCAAAGCTCGAGTACTCAATCCAAAGGTCTTGAGGTGTTCTATCAGATTCTGTGTTCCAAATCACTGCAGAAATCAAGGTTTATTTTCTGAAAATTTATTTATTTTCGAATTATTTTTATAAAAAATATGAATTTTTGTTCAGATGATTGTTTGTATGATTTGATGATTGCATGTTGTAGAGCTTGTTTTCCTGATGGTTTTCATATGTCTTACGTCTGATTTGGAGTTCAATAACATGCTCAAAAGTGGGTTTAATTTTCAAATTTTGAAATTAGGGTTTATAACCCGTATGAATGTTCGTAATTGAAATTTGGGGGTTTCTTATTTCGGGATAGATAGATGTTGTGGTATAGTGGGTTGTGTTCTCTGTGAAATTTGCAATCTAGTCGTACAAGTTTCACGAATCAACGAGGTCTGTAGAGAAGGGAGTTGTCATTTGAAGTTTACGTCGAGTTCGCCGGAAACCGGCGAACTTCTCGGCCAAATTCCGGCCAACTCAGGGACTGTTAGGTCGATTTGATGGCATGGTTATGTTTCTGGTGATTTGTAGATGTGATCTGGAGGTGGTGGTGGCCTGAGCATCCCTGGATCGTCTTCTCTGGCGAGACAGGGAATTTTCCGGCGACCCCCCTGTAAAATTACAGTTTGGTACCTGGACTTTTGGGGACGATGCAGTTTGGTCCCTGAAGTTTTCAGAGTTTGCAAATTTAGGATTCCTGTTTTAAAAATATTCAAAAATCATATTTCCTATTTATTTTTATTATAAAAATTCGTTTTTAATTTCTGAAAATTCTAAAAATTATTATTTTAATTCGAAAAATTATTTTTAATTCAAAAATAAATCTGAATTAATTAACTAATTAATTTCCGTTAATTTTTAATTTATTAATTGGTCAATTAATTCGGAAATTAATTGATTAATTGACTTAATTAATTATTAATTGATTTTAATTAATTATTTAATTAGATTTAATTATTTTAAAATAATTTAAAAATTTCGAAAAATAGTTTCGAGCTTGAAAATATTATTTAAAATTGTTTTCAAGGTTCGATAATTATTACAAAATTGTTTCGAAGCTAGAATTGGCCAACCGAACCCTGTTTGTTTCTCCAAAATTGATCCAACGACCCGTTTTAATTCTGAAAAATGTTTTAAAAATCATTTTAAGTACCCGAAAGCTTGTTTATGACCCGAGACTTCTTTATAAATGATATATCATTGATCGTGTGACGTGTTATGTGTTATATGTGATTTGTTGGTTGACTATCGGTCTGTGTATTCGATGTTTACTTGTTTATTGCGTAACTTTCAATCCGTTAATCGGATTTGGGTGAAACGAAGGGTATATAGAAGTATGTGTTGAATAGAATCGTATGAGTTGAATATTGATAGATGCTTATGATATGTGAGCAGAAGAAGAAAGATGTAGGAAAGGGAAACAGGTAGTTGAGGAGTAAAACGGTTGTGATTGGAAGCGAGTGCAGTGTAGTAAGCTAATAGCAGGCAAGTGTTCTGAACTTTCTCGAGATATTATAGTGATTGATAATCCTATTTTATATTGCAAGTGCTTTGAAGCACTGTACCCTAACCATGATTCCAGTTATTGATCTTGAGCCGTAAACCTTATTCTTTCTAGACCATTGCTTGTTGTATACCCAAATACGAACCACAAATATGTGATACTACTCCACAAATACATACAAACTAAATACCAAACACTGAATCGAATTATCTACATACTCAAACCATTGTATCTTATGCTTTGAAAGACCAAATCTTTGAAACCCTGAAACGTTGATTCCTTTGTTATCCAATTCTTTCATTACCTGGCATCCAAGCTTTGAAAATGCCATATTAATCCTTATGAAGTTTGAACCCTTTCATTACTGAACGTTCAATGTCGTTAATGTTATTGTTCATTGCTTTACATTGTTATTCTGTTATTATGTTAGAATTGGATTGTTTTTATAAAATTGTGGACCAGATTCGTGGTCAGACCATATAATGGTCAAGTTAGGCCAATGTGTGCCTTGGCTCCAGTAGTTAGAGCGGTGTTGTGTGCTTTGCTCGGGGTTAGTGCGTGACTGATCAGCAGCCTAACCTTGGTTTTTAAAATGAAAATATAATATCCAATTCTAAATCATAATCCATTGTTCACCTGATATCATAACCATATTCACCTGATGATCTTTATTCTCAGTTTTATCATTGTGACTTGCTGAGCTAGTTAGCTCATTTGTGCAATGTTGTTTATGTTCTTTTCCAGTTAAAAAGGAACCAGTTGGTAGCGAGGATCCCCAGTCCAGTGCGAGAGCTAGGGGTACAGGTTGATCAAGTTGAGCTAGTAGGCTTCTTTTTGGGATAATTTAAGTTTGTAAAAGATTGTAATAATGTTTAATACTCAGTTCTGAATATTAATAGTTGGGATTTGAACGGTTTGTAATATAAGTAGATGTGTTTGGCTTGTGTGCATACTTTAACCTGTTGCGGTCCGTGGTAGTTGTTAAGTAGGGTCACTGCATATTATTATTATCTTTATTATTGTTATAAGCAGGTTATAAATAAGGTGTGTGTGTGGACCCCAAACTTCTGACCCGGGTTTGGAGGGCGCCACATATGATGCAAAGTCTGATACTGTTAATACCGATAAGAAAAATGTTAGCATAAACTCTGATGTTAAATCCGCTGCAAATGTTAACAAACTTAAAAAGGCCAAAGTATCCAAGCAAGTCTGGGTCCTTAAAACTAACCATTAGTGGTCTTTGTGATTGCAAGGCAACAGGAAGAACATCCTAGTTATGGATAATGGATGTTCAGGACATATGACTGGAAATAAAGCCCTGCTATCATATTTTGTGGAGAAAGTTGGCCCAGGATTTTATTATGGAGATGGCAACATCGGAAAAACTCCGGGATATGGCAAGATCAATCTTGGGAATGTCATCATTGGAACAGTAGCTCTCGTCTCAGGACTTAATCACAATCTGTTGAGTATAAGTCAAATCTGTGATAGAGGTTATCATGTGGATTTCTTTGAAGAATACTGTGAAGTTATAAGTAATTCTACAGGCAAAGTGGTTCTGAAAGGTTACAGGCATGGTAATATTTATGAAGTTATAAGTAATTCTACAGGCAAAGTGTTCTGAACTTTCTCGAGATATTATAGTGATTGATAATCCTATTTTATATTGCAAGTGCTTTGAAGCACTGTACCCTAACCATGATTCCAGTTATTGATCTTGAGCCGTAAACCTGATTCTTTCTAGACCATTGCTTGTTGTATACCCAAATACGAACCACAAATATGCGATACTACTCCACAAATACATACAAACTAAATACCAAACACTGAATCGAATTATCTACATACTCAAACCATTGTATCTTATGCTTTGAAAGACCAAATCTTTGAAACCCTGAAACGTTGATTCCTTTGTTATCCAATTCTTTCATTACCTGGCATCCAAGCTTTGAAAATGCCATATTAATCCTTATGAAGTTTGAACCCTTTCATTACTGAGCGTTCAATGTCGTTAATGTTATTGTTCATTACTTTACATTGTTATTCTGTTATTATGTTAGAATTTGATTGTTTTTATAAAATTGTGGACCAGATTCGTGGTCAGACCATATAATGGTCAAGTTAGGCCAATGTGTGCCTTGGATCCAGTAGTTAGAGCGGTGCTGTGTGCTTTGCTCGGGGTTAGTGCGTGACTGATCAGCAGCCTAACCTTGATTTTTAAAATGAAAATATAATATCCAATTCTAAATCATAATCCATTGTTCACCTGATATCATAACCATATTCACCTGATGATTATTATTCTCAATTTTGTCATTGTGACTTGTTGAGCTAGTTAGCTCATTTGTGCGATGTTGTTTATGTTCTTTTCCAGTTAAAAAGGAACCAGTTGGTAGTGAGGATCCCCAGTCCAGCGCGAGAGCTAGGGGTACAGGTTAATCAAGTTGAGCTAGTAGGCTTCTTTTGGGATAATTTAAGTTTGTAAAAGATTGTAATAATGTTCAATACTCAGTTCTGAATTTGAATAGTTGGGATTTGAACGGTTTGTAATATAGGTAGATGTGTTTGGCTTGTGTGCATACTTTAACCTGTTGCGGTCCGTGGTAGTTGTTAAGTAGGGTCACTGCATATTATTATTATCTTAATTATTGTTATAAGCAGGTTATAAATAAGGTGTGTGTGTGGACCCCAAACTTCTGACTCGGGTTTGGAGGGCGCCACAGGTTTGGTATCAGAGCTACAGGTTATAAGTCACTGACGCAAGCCTAGATTGACGGGAATGGGTAGAGGGTTAGGATTAGAAGTAAGGAATAGAAAGATAGAATGTCGAGAGGTTGAGTGCTTCGGTATAACAGGTACTAGTATAATTCACGTCATGGTTCAAGATTCTTATATTGCGATATGATTTCAGATAGCAGCGATGGCCGACTCTTTTATCCCCGTATTAGCTGATCACTCAGAGCCTTCCGTTGGAGCGCCATCATCAGATCCACGTCCTATTATTCCACAAGCATTGGCTATTCTACCTCCACCTGTGTTGCAGCCCGTACCATTGCAGGCTATTCCACCCCCAGGCATGATGCCACCTGTCAGAGGACCTCCACCAGCTTATTCAGATTCCATTGGGCATTCAGTTGCAAGTGCCCCATTCCAGTCTACATTGCCCCCAGTTCCTTACTACTGGTATGAGGCTCTTCTATTGGAGCGTGATTCCTTGTTGGCCCAGATCAGAGAGCTACAACATATCATTAGGACTACTGATGTTGATCGTGGTGTGAGGGAGCTTCGAGAGGAGATTCATGTGACACGAAGGGTTCTTGAGGCTAGGCTACATGGAGCTACACTACCTGGCAGAGGCCCTGATGCACTGATGGGTTGGGCTACTGAGGTGATGGAGGACTTTGAGAGGCTGGCAGGACCAGAGTTTCCTTGGAGTTGAGTCAGAGATCCGGAGATAGAGATGTTGAGCAGTGTTGTTATGTTTGTGTAGTATGTATAGTAGTGTGTAGTGTGTATCGGTAGACTTTTGGGTTATATTTATAGACTAGCTATGCTGACTAGTGAGTAGGTTGTTGTACCCTTTTTGCTTTTACTTCCAAAGCATCTTTACGCTTATACTACCTAAAACTTTTGATTTATATATATCAGTACCTTTTTCCTTTCCAGTATTGTCATTTATTTTACTGCACCTGTTTTACTTTACCTTATTTATTGCACCAGTTATACCCTTGTGATACCATGTACCCTATTTTTTCATAATTGTTTATATTCTGTAAAGAAGCATGCAATTTACTTAGTTGCAACTGTTTTCAAAAAGAGATATTCCTGTTTACAAAAATTTTCTTTTCTGCAAAGAATTTGATTTAAAAGCTAAATAAGTTGTTTGATTCTTTACAGAAAATGTCTCCCAGAAGAAATACCCGCACCAACACCCAGAATGAAGAAACCAACAACAACAATAATAACAACCAAGATGATACAAACCAGAATGCAAACCCAGGACCCATAGACCCAGCAATAGCCCAGATTTTTCAAATCTTGGCCCAACAAACAGTTCACCTGGCACAACAACAACAAAGGCAGACCAATCCCCAGGTAACTTTCAAAACTTTTTAGGCAGTAAACCCACCAGAATTCAAGGGTTCCTTAGAGCCGATTGAAGCAAATGTTTGGTTAAAGGAAATAGAGAAGGCATTTGCCTTAGTAAAAGTGAAAGAGGAGCAGAAGGTTGAGTTTGCAAGTTGCTATCTGAAGAATGAGGCCACCTATTGGTGGGAGATGGTGAAGACATTGGAAGGTACGGATGTTATTACTTGGGAAAGGTTTAAGGAATTGTTTTTAGAAAAGTATTTTTCTCAGTTTATTGAAGATCAGATGGAGTTGAAGTATTTAGAATTAAAGCAAGGGAATATGTCAGTGGCAGATTATGAAAGTAAGTTTGAAGAATTGTCAAGGTATGTACCGTCGTACGTGGATACTGACAGGAAGAAGGCTAAGAGATTCCAGCAAGGTTTGAAACCATGGATCAGAGGGAAGGTAGCCATTTTTGAATTGGATACCTATGCAGGAGTGGTACAGAAGGCTATGATCGCAGAGACAGAGAGTGAGATATCACATAAGGAGAAGGAAAGCAAGAAAAGGAAATTTGAAGGGAATGAAGGCCAGTCACAACCAGGGAAGTTTTCAAATTTTAAGAAGGGCAAGTTTCAGCCAGGGAGAAATTTTAACTTCAAGAGACAAAATGCGGGCGACAGAGGCCAGGGCAACCGTCCAGTTAATGTGAATCAGCCGAATCAGTTGAGATTAACTTTTCTAGATTGTCAAGTATGCGGAAAGAAACATGGAGGAGTTTGTAACAAGTTAAATGTGGTATGTTTCAAGTGTAATCAGAAAGGGCACTGTTCGAGGGAGTGTCGAAATCAGCCAGCAAAAGAGCCAGCAAGTAAGGATCAACCTATTCGGAATCCAGCAGTGAAGGTTCCAACCATTGGATTTACGTGCTTTAAATATGGAAATCCAGGACATATAGCCAGGGATTGCAAGACACCAGCCCCAGTCAGTAATGCATTGAGGATTATGGGATCTACCCCAGCAGTGAGTGAGACTCTAAGGGCTAGAGTGTTCGACATGTCTATGAAGGATGCTATCCAGGATATTAATGTCATGGCAGGTACGCTTAATGTGAATTCTTTATGTGCCAAATTGCTAATAGATTTAGGAGCAACTCGATCGTTTGTTTCACAAGATTTTGTTAGTAAGTTAAATTTTCCAGTTGAGTATTTAAATGAAATAATGACTGTGGAATTAGCAAATCAAGAACGTGTATCTGTTAACCAAGTTTGTAGGAATTGTGAGATTGAGATTTCTGGTAGTAAGTTTTGTGTAGATTTAATACCATTTAAGTTAGGAGAATTTGACGTTATATTAGGAATGGATTGGTTATCTAAGCACGATGCCCAGATAGATTGTCGAAATAAGAAGGTAATGGTGAAGACGCAAGACGAAAGAATAGTAACGTTTAAAGGCCAGAAACAAGTAAAGAAGTTCTTAACGATGATTCAAGCCAAGAAGTTACTACGATAAGGATGCGAGCATTTTGTGGCATATGTGATTGATAGGAGTCAGGAGCCAGCGAAACTTGAAGATATTCCAGTAGTGAATAAATTTCCGGACGTGTTTCCCGATGAGTTACCAGGACTTCCTCCAGATAGAGAAATTGAGTTTGCAATCGACTTAGCACCTGGAACAGAACCGGTATCCAAGGCCCCGTATAGAATGGCGCCCGTCGAGATGAAAGAGCTAGCAAAGCAATTGCAAGAGCTGTTAGAAAAAAGAGTAATCAGACCCAGTGTGTCCCCGTGGGGAGCCCCGGTATTATTTGTTTAGAAGAAAGATGGAAGCATGAGACTGTGCATCGACTATAGGGAGCTCAACAAGCTTACAATCAAGAACAAGTATCCGTTACCCAGAATTGACGATCTGTTTGAGCAATTGAAAGGAGCCAAGTTTTTCTCCAAAATTGATTTAAGATCGGGATATCATCAACTGAAGATCAAGCCAGAAGATATACCAAAGACAGCTTTCAGAATAAGGTATGGACATTACGAATTTTTAGTGATGTCTTTTGGATTGACCAATGCCCCGGCAGCGTTTATGGACCTGATGAATAGAATCTTCAAGGAATATTTGGACAAGTTCGTTATTGTGTTTATAGACGATATTATAATTTATTCAAAAACGGAATAGGATCATGCAGAACATTTGAGAACATCTTTGGAGATTTTAAGGAAAAAGAAGTTATATGCTAAATTCTCAAAGTGTGAGTTTTGGTTACAGGAGGTTTAGTTCTTAGGACACATAGTCAGTAACGAAGGGATCAAAGTGGACCCAGCAAAGATCGAGGCAATTATAAATTGGGAAAGACCGAGAACACCCACCGAGGTAAGAAGTTTCTTGGGATTAGCGGGATATTATCGTCGATTCGTTCAAAATATTTCAAGGATTGCAATACCATTGACAAAGCTTACACGGAAGAATGAAAAGTTTATATGGAACGACAAGTGCGAAGAAAGTTTTCAGAATTTGAAGCAACAATTAATCACATCACCTGTTTTGTCACTTCCAGACAATCAAGGGAATTTTGTAATTTATAGCGATACTTCTCATAAAGGATTAGGATGCGTTCTAATGCAGCATGATAAGGTGATTGCATATACGTCAAGGCAAATTGAAACCACACGAACAGAAGTATCCTACTCATGATTTGGAGCTAGCAGCCATAGTTTTCGCTTTAAAGATTTGGAGACATTATCTGTATGGAGAGAAGTGTGAGATTTATACGGATCACAAAAGTTTGAAGTACATATTCACCTAGAAGGAATTTAATATGAGGCAAAGGAGATGGTTAGAATTGATCAAGGATTACGACTGCTCGATTAATTATCATCCCGGTAAAGCGAATATTGTAGCAGATGCATTAAGTCGGAAGGAAAAGTTAAATGTGCTATCAGTACCCGAAGAGATATATAGAGAATTTCAGAAACTGGAATTGGAGATTAGGGTTTGCAAGCCTGATGAAGCAAAAATGTACAGTATGACTTTCCAGCCGGAGTTGTTAGAGAAAATAAAGAAGTGTCAGGAAAATGTAATGGATCAAGATATAAATCGTTTGGTAGGTGAAGAATTGTGCACGCAAAAGGACGATCAAGGTATTCTTAGGTTTTCTTCAAGAATTTGGATTCCACTGGTGACGGAACTGAAGAATGAAATTTTACAGGAAGCACATAATTCAAGGTATTCAATCCATCCAGGGAGTACCAAAATGTACAGAGACTTAAAGGAGAATTATTGGTGGCCAGATATGAAGAGGGAAATTGCGGAATGGGTTAGCAGATGTTATACATGTCAGAGAGTTAAAGCAGAGCATCAGAGACCAAGTGGATTGCTACAGCCATTGAAGATTCCAGAGTGGAAGTGGGAACATATTGCCATGGATTTCATAGTTGGATTACCAAGGACAAGGGCTAATCATGATGCCATTTGGGTTATAGTGGACAGACTTACCAATGTTAGATTTTAAACGCAGCGGGGGCATGGCAAAACACTTTTACACATATAAAATCCAAATAAAAGCATACAGATCGTGAATAAAAATTCGAGGGATCGAATCTAACCTTTAAAAATAATTCGGAGACAACGATCAGAGATCCTTAGCAATTGCTCCTCAAGTGTGAAGCACTCCACCGGTATCCACCAAGAAAACGATGTTAAGGAGGAGGAAGGAGGTGGAGAGAATTGGGTTTTCCAAACTTTTTGGGTTTTGTGTGGGTTGGTTGGAATAAAATTAGGGTCTATAATAGTGTATTTATAGGCAAAATTTTCAGCTGAAATTTTCCCATAAATATTATTATTATTATCCCATTTATTATTCTCATTAATAATTAAAACACCTTTTAATCATTAATCCTTTTTCTAAACACTTTAGAAATAATTCTCTCTCTTTATTTAATTTCCAAAAATTAAATCCTTTAATTAATAATATTAAGAACTTTTCTTAATTAATTTATAATCAATTAAATCTCATTTAATCAATTATTAAATTTTCCAATTAATTATTTATTTCACAAATAAATAATTATTTAGCCATTATTAATTAATTCCTCCACCATTAAATCATTCTCTTTTTATGGTGTGACCCTGTAGGTTCAATATCAAGCCGGTAGTAGAAATAAATAATAATAAAACTATTTTATCATTATTTATATAAATTCTCTAATTTATTAAATATGATTAATTAATTAATCACATTTATTCTACATCGTGAGGGATACTTCTCAGCATATCACGACTATCCGGATAATATGAATTCACTGCTTAGAATATCAAGAACCTATTCAGTGAATAGTTACCGTACAATAAACTCCTTCTACCCTACAATGTCCTGATTAAATACAAGGCATGGATCTCGTGTCAAGCCTATCTAATTTAATCACTTGCTTACCATTTACTATGCGTAGTTCTATGCAAATTAGAAACTCCTTTCTAATTTCATTCACTCTAGCCAGAGATTCCTGAACTAGCATAAGTGGATCAGCCTTGAACATTCGCTTCCTTCACTGGAAGGGGTAGATCCTTTATTGATCATACACTATCTTCGTGTACAAACTCCTATACCCAGTAGAGCCTTAATAATTGTCCCTGGAGACTAAGAACTAAACCAAAGCATAGTTCAGTGTACACAAGATGACTATGATGACCTCAAGTCTAAGGATACTTGTACAACTATCACTATGTGAACAACTGCTGACACGTGAGTGAACTCCATCAGTTGTTCAGCTGTGCGAGTCATGTTCAGTGAACTTATTCTATAATAAGCACCTACATACTAGCTATAGTGTCACCACACAAATGTCTATGAGAACAGACATCCTTCATAATGAAGCAAGCATAGTATGTACCAATCTTTGCGGATTATTAATTACTAGTTAGTAATCCTATGACCAGGAACTATTTAAGTTTAGAGTTATCATCTTTTTAGGTCTCACTATTATGATCTCATCATAATCCATAAAAAGCTTTACTCTAAACTATGGTATATCTTATTTAAACACTTAAATAGTTAAAGCCCGTAATAAAACAAAACAAGTCTTTATTAATATCAATGAAATCAAAATAGATTACATAAAAGTTATTCCTAAATCCTAATACAAGATTGGACTTAGGACATATTCCTTTCAACCAAGTCAGCTCATTTTCTGCCTATAAATGAAAGATTCTCGCTCGATAAGTTAGTCCATATGTACCTAAAGGAAATCGTAGTTCGTCTTGGAGTTCCAGTGTCTATTGTGTCTGATCGAGATCCAAGATTTAATTCAATATTTTGGAAGAGTTTTCAAGAATGTTTGGGAACAAGATTGAATATGAGTACGACTTATAACCCCCAGACGGACGGTCAAAGTGAAAGAACAATCTAGACAATTGAGGATATGTTACGTGTTTGTGCTATTGATTTCAACGGAAGTTGGGACGAGCATTTGCCTCTGGTAGAGTTTGCTTATAACAACAGTTATCACGCCAGTATTGGGATGCCACCCTATGAAGCCCTTTATGGATGCAAATGTAGATCTCCAGTATATTGGGACGAGGTAGGAGAACGTAAAATACTTGGACCTGAATTGGTACAGCAGACAAAGGAAGTTATTGAAGTAATCCAGAAAAGATTGATAGCATCACAAGACCGTCAAAGGAAATACGCAGACCAGTCAAGGAAAGACATGGAATTTGAAGAAGGAAGCTTGGTATTACTGAAAGTATCACCGTGGAAGGGACTAACGTGGTTTGGAAAGAAAGGAAAGCTGAGCCCAAGATATGTCGGACCTTTTGAGATTCTAAAGCGCGTTGGCAAAGTAGCTTACGAGTTGGCGTTACCTCCGCACATGGAGCATATTTACAATATTTTTCACGTATCTATGCTTAAGAAGTATAATCCAGACTCCAGGCATGTAATAGAATATGAGCCAATAGAGCTTCAGGCAGATTTGTCATATGTAGAGAGTCCGATAGAGATTCTAGAGGAAAGAGAGAAGGTATTGAGAAATAAAGTAGTAAAGCTAGTAAGAGTATTATGGAGAAACCCAAAGGTTGAAGAGTCAACCTGGGAGTTAGAAAGTGATATGAGATAAAAGTACCCTCGTTTGTTTTCCTAGGAGACTCTGAGGACAGAATCCTTTTAAGGGGGGAAGGATGTAATATCCGTGATTTATCGTGTAATTATTTTTGCTAATAAATAATTATTATATGTGTTCAGTATCTATTCTGTGAATTATTTGTTAAGTGTTAAATGTGTTTGTATGTTTAAAAATATTATTAATTGAATATTTTAATTTTTATATGTCCAAAATAAAATATAGATAATTGTCATATCTTCCTAATTATTTTTATGTTGATTTATGAATTTATAAGAATCATATGAAATTCATAAAATCTTTTTCCGGGTATTTAAAATCTATTTTATAAAAACGGGAACCAACCGACGTTATCCGTTGTTACGTTTTTGGAACCCGAAACTCTTCCGAGAACTCCTTCCTAACCTAATTGTAATATTTCGAGCATATTCCATGTTTCGACTTTTTCGATCCAGCGTACGGTTTGTCCTGCGCGGGTCCCGACGCAACATTTTCGATACAATATTCGTTTCGGTGAATCAATAAAACTCGTATTTTTGATAAACGGGAGCTTTTTATTAAACTATCATAATTATCACCTCGTAATACGTGTAACCAGCCGCTGAGACCAAGACCGCAGTACAAATTGTACTGATTTGGATAATTATCCCGAAAACCGATACTGTTTGGATCAGTTTTTACAAATAAACGTACCGTTTTATATCCGGAATGATCCAACGGGATATAATTTTCCGTAATTATAAATAGCCTTTACCGTATTTTATTTCCTATCAAAATCATTTGCAGACAGTTAATTATATAATTTTCTAGAGAAAAACCTTATATTCATATAATCTTCCAAGAATCAAACAGAAAAACGAAGGTGTTATTGATCTCTGTTTTCAAAGCTCGAGTACTCAATCCAAAGGTCTTGAGGTGTTCTATCAGATTCTGTGTTCCAAATCACTGCAGAAATCAAGGTTTATTTTCTGAAAATTTATTTATTTTCGAATTATTTTTATTAAAAATATGAATTTTTGTTCGGATGATTGTTTGTATGATTTGATGATTGCATGTTGTAGAGCTTGTTTTCCTGATGGTTTTCATATGTCATACGTTTGATTTGGAGTTCAATAACATGCTCAAAAGTGGGTTTAATTTTCGAATTTTGAAATTAGGGTTTATAACCCGTATGAATGTTCTTAATTGAAATTTGGGGGTTTCTTATTTCGGGATAGATAGATGTTGTGGTATAGTGGGTTGTGTTTTCTGTGAAATTTACAATCTAGTCGTACAAGTTTCACGAATCAACGAGGTCTGTAGAGAAGGGAGTTGTCATTTGAAGTTTACGTCGAGTTCGCCGGAAACCGGCGAACTTCTCGGCCAAATTTCGGCCAACTCAGGGACTGTTAGGTCGATTTGATGGCATGGTTATGTTCCTGGTGATTTGTAGATGTGATCTGGAGGTGGTGGTGGCCTTTGCATCCCTGGATCGTCTTCTCCGGCGAGACAGGGCATTTTCCGGCGACCCCCCTGTAAAATTATAGTTTGGTACCTGGACTTTTGGGGACGATGCAGTTTGGTCCCTGAAGTTTCCAGAGTTTGCAAATTTAGGATTCTTGTTTTAAAAATATTCAAAAATCATATTTTCTATTTATTTCTATTATAGAAATTCGTTTTTAATTTCTGAAAATTCTAAAAATTATTATTTTAATTCAAAAAATTATTTTTAATTCAAAAATAAATTTGAATTAATTAGTTAATTAATTTCAGTTAATTTTTAATTGATTAATTGGTCGATTAATTCAGAAATTAATTGATTAATTGTCTTAATTAATTATTAATTGATTTTAATTAATTATTTAATTAGATTTAATTATTTAAAAATGATTTAAAAATTTCAAAAAATAGTTTCGAGCTTTAAAATATTATTTAAAATTGTTTTCAAGGCTCGATAATTATTACAAAATTGTTTCGAAGCCAGAATTGGCCAACCGAACCCTGTTGGTTTCTCCAAAATTGATCCAACGACCCGTTTTAATTCTGAAAAATGTTTTAAAAATCATTTTAAGTACCCGAAAGCTTGTTTATGACCCGAGACTTCTTTATAAATGATATATCATTGATCGTGTGACGTGTTATGTGTTATATGTGATTTGTTGGTTGACTATCGGTCTGTGTATTCGATGTTTACTTATTTATTGCGTAACTTTCAATCCGTTAATCGGATTTGGGTGAAACGAAGGGTATATAGAAGTATGTGTTGAATAGAATCGTATGAGTTGAATATTGATAGATGCTTATGATATGTGAGCAGAAGAAGCAAGACGTAGGAAAAGGAAACAGGTAGTTGAGGAGTAAAACGGTTGTGATTGGAAGCGAGTGCAGTGTAGTAAGCTAATATCAGGCAAGTGTTCTAAACTTTCTCGAGATATTATAGTGATTGATAATCCTATTTTATATTGCAAGTGCTTTGAAGCACTGTACCCTAACCATGATTCCAGTTATTGATCTTGAGCCGTAAACCTGATTCTTTCTAGACCATTGCTTGTTGTATACCCAAATATGAACCACAAATATGCGATACTACTCCACAAATACATACAAACTAAATACCAAACACTGAATCGAATTATCTACATACTCAAACCATTGTATCTTATGCTTTGAAAGACCAAATCTTTGAAACCCTGAAACGTTGATTCCTTTGTTATCCAATTCTTTCATTACCTGGCATCCAAGCTTTGAAAATGCCATATTAATCCTTATGAAGTTTGAACCCTTTCATTACTGAACGTTCAATGTCGTTAATGTTATTGTTCATTGCTTTACATTGTTATTCTGTTATTATGTTAGAATTGGATTGTTTTTATAAAATTGTGGACCAGATTCGTGGTCAGACCATATAATGGTCAAGTTAGGCCAATGTGTGCCTTGGCTCCAGTAGTTAGAGCGGTGTTGTGTGCTTTGCTCGGGGTTAGTGCGTGACTGATCAGCAGCCTAACCTTGGTTTTTAAAATGAAAATATAATATCCAATTCTAAATCATAATCCATTGTTCACCTGATATCATAACCATGTTCACCTGATGATCATTATTCTCAGTTTTATCATTGTGACTTGCTGAGCTAGTTAGCTCATTTGTGCGATGTTGTTTATGTTCTTTTCTAGGTAAAAAGGAACCAGTTGGTAGCGAGGATCCCCAGTCCAGTGCGAGAGCTAGGGGTACAGGTTGATCAAGTTGAGCTAGTAGGCTTCTTTTTGGGATAATTTAAGTTTGTAAAAGATTGTAATAATGTTTAATACTCAGTTCTGAATATTAATAGTTGGGATTTGAACGGTTTGTAATATAAGTAGATATGTTTGGCTTGTGTGCATACTTTAACCTGTTGCGGTCCGTGGTAGTTGTTAAGTAGGGTCACTGCATTTTATTATTATCTTTATTATTGTTATAAGCAGGTTATAAATAAGGTGTGTGTGTGGACCCCAAACTTCTGACCCGGGTTTGGAGGGCGCCACATATGATGCAAAGTCTGATACTGTTAATACTGATAAGAAAAATGTTAGCATAAACTCTGATGTTAAATCCGCTGCAAATGTTAACAAACTTAAAAAGGCCAAAGTATCCAAGCAAGTCTGGGTCCTTAAAACTAACCATTAGTGGTCTTTGTGATTGCAAGGCAACAGGAAGAACATCCTAGTTATGGATAATGGATGTTCAGGACATATGACTGGAAATAAAGCCCTGCTATCATATTTTATGGAGAAAGCTGGCCCAGGATTTTATTATGGAGATGGCAACATCGGAAAAACTTCGGGATATGGCAAGATCAATCTTGGGAATGTCATCATTGGAACAGTAGCTCTCGTCTCAGGACTTAATCACAATCTGTTGAGTATAAGTCAAATCTGTGATAGAGGTTATCATGTGGATTTCTTTGAAGAATACTGTGAAGTTATAAGTAATTCTACAGGCAAAGTGGTTCTGAAAGGTTACAGGCATGGTAATATTTATGAAGCCAGACTTTCAACAAGTACTGATGGTTCTGCAATCTGTCTGTTGAGTAGAGCATCAATTGAAGAAAGCTGGAATTGGCACAAGAAACTCTCTCATTTAAATTCCAACAATATAAATGAACTTGTAAAGAAAGATCTTGTGAGAGGACTGCCAAAAACAGTATTTGCTCCTGATGGCCTTTGTGATTATGTCAGAAGGTAAAACAAAGAAAATCTTCTTTCAAGAGAAAAACTGAGTCATCAATTCTTGAGCCTTATCACCTACTGTATGTTGATCTATTTGGTCCATTCAATGTCATGTCTATTGCAAAGAAGAAATATGTTATGGTTATAGTGGATGAGTTCACAAGATACACTTGGGTGTATTTCTTGCACAAGAAGACTGAAACAGCATCTACTCTAACTGATCATGTCAAACAGTTGGATAAATTGATCAAAGATTCTGCTAAAATAATAATGAGTGATAATGGCACTGAGTTCAAGAATTCAATCATGGAAGAGTTCTGCAAAGATCATGGAATCAAACAGGAATTTTCTGCACCTAGAACTCCACAGCAAAATGGAGTTGTAAAAAGAAAGAACAGGATTCTCATTGAAGCTACACGAACAATGCTTGATGAAGCAAAGCTACCAACCTATTTTTGGGCTGAAGCTGTGCAGACTGCTTGTTTTACACAAAATGCTACACTCATAAACAAGCATGGAAAAACACCATATGAGATGGTAAAGAAAAAGAAGCCAAATCTGAAATACTTTCATGTATTTAGTTGGAAGTGTTTTGTTCTTAAGACTCATCTTGAACAGCTGTCAAAATTTGATCTAAAAGCTGATGAAGGAATTTTTGTTGGATATCCACTTTCCACAAAAGCCTTCAGAGTCTACAATTTAAGAACAAGAGTTATCTTGGAATCTATCAATGTCTCTTTTGATGATAAGAAGATTACCGGACTTGAAGATTTCGATGATCATGATCAGCTGAGATTTGAGAATGAAGATTTAAATTTTGATTCTATAAATTCGGATGACTTGAATCCTGATCCTGTAAGTTTTGATGGATTAAGTTCTGATGTCATTGAATATGTGGTAACAACTCCAAAGGAAAATGCACCTGTCCAGGGGAGCAAGCTGAAGAACCTACCACATCTCAAGACTCTCGAGAAGCATCGGAACCTATCACTGGCTCTTCAAGTTCTGATTCGTCTAGTTTCGATGAGCCAAATTCTGATAATTCTGAAAGCTCTGATTCTTCTACTCCTGAAAAATCAAATTCAAATTCTGAAGTCTCAGAGAGCATAACTACAGGGGGAGCATTAGAAAATGCTGATGAAGACAGCATGGATCATGGGGGAGGATCCAGTTCTAGAGATCAACTTCCATCTGTAAGGAAGTGGACTAAAGCACAAACACCTGATTTAATCATTGGAGATCCTAAAATAGGTGTTAGAACTAAAACTACAACTTCAAATGAATTTCTCTATCATTCCTTTCTATCTCAGACTGAACCAAAGAAAGTGGAAGAAGTTTTTCAAGATGCTGATTGGGTGCAAGCAATGCAGGAAGAGTTAAATGAATTTGAAAGAAATAAAGTCTGGACCCTAGTGCCAAGACCAAAGAACAGATCAGTTGTTGGTACAAAATGGGTGTTCAGAAACAAAACTGACAGTGATGGCATAATTACAAGGAATAAAGCAAGACTGGTTGCTAAAGGCTACTCTCAACAGGAGGGTATTGATTATGATGAAACATTTGCACCAGTTGCTAGATTAGAAGCCATAAGGATCTTTTTGGCTTATGCTACTCACAAGAAGTTTAAAGTCTTTCAAATGGATGTGAAAAGTGCTTTTCTCAATGGAGAATTGGAAGAATAGGTATATGTTGAACAACCACCAGGCTTTGTAGATCCAAAATTTCCCAATCATGTCTACAGGCTTGACAAAGCACTTTATGGCCTTAAGCAAGCTCCAAGAGCATGGTATGAGACATTAGCACAATTCCTTCTGGAAAGTGGATTTCACAGAGACACAATTGACAAGACTTTATTCTACCTCAGCCATGTAAATGACTTACTTTTGGTACATATATATGTTGAAGATATCATATTTGGATCTACTAATTCCAAACTGTGTGAGAAGTTTGCAAAGCTAATGCAGTCAAGATATCAAATGAGTATGATGGGAGAACTCAGCTATTTTCTGGGCCTTCAAGTCAAGCAAACTGAAGAAGGCACTTTTATCTATCAATCCAAGTACACCAGAAATTTACTGAAGAAATTTGGAATGCAAGATTGTTCAACTGCATCCACTCCCATGGCCACTGCAACCAAGTTAGATAAGGATACTGGTAAATCAATAGATATTACTAAATACAGAAGTATGATTGGATCCTTACTCTATCTAACTGCAAGTAGACCTGATATCATGTATGCTACCTGTCTTTGTGCAAGATTTCAGGCTGATCCAAGAGAACCTCACTTAATAGCTGTGAAAAGAATTTTTAAGTACCTTAAGGGTATAGCTGATCTAGGATTGTGGTATCCTAGGGAATCAGATTTTAAGCTAATTTGTTACTCAGATGCAGATTTTACTGGATGCAAAATGGACAGAAAAAGCACTAGTGGAAGCTACCAATTTCTTGGAGGCAGATTGGTTTCTTTGTTTAGCAAGAAATAAAAGTCAGTTTTCACATCAACTGCAGAAGCAGAATATATTGCTGTAGGAAGCTATTGTGCACAGATTCTTTGGATGAAGAATCAGTTACTGGATTATGGGTTAGAATTTTCTAAAATCCCTATTTACTGTGATAATCAAAATGCTATTGCTATGACAGGTAATCCAGTTCAACACTCAATGACAAAGCACATCAACATTATGTACCATTTCATAAGGGAACATGTGGATGAAGGTATAATGGAATTGCATTTTGTTCCAACAGATCAACAACTAGCAGATATCTTCATAAAACCACTATGTGAAGCTACTTTTATAAGATTGGTAAATGAACTTGGAATGGTTTCAGGTTCTTTCTCTAAATCTGCTTAGTTTTTGTTCTCATGCATCAGACTTTATGATCAGTGTTTACAGATTGTATTATCTATATGTAATATGTGCTTAATTTGAAAATTCATTAAATGCTGAATGTTATCTGTTGTGGATTTATATACTCTGATAAGTGTTCTGAATGTTCTGTGGTTATTCAATCCAATGAGGATAACTGTGCTAGATGTTGACCTAATAGTCTTTAACATACTAGAAATCCCATGTTTGAATTAGTTGTTTATGTGGAAACTCATTAACACAAGCAGATTCTGATATTGAGCTTAGTCAAGTTTACTTTGTGTATCTTATTACTAAGTCACAAACTAGATTCTTATTTTTTATCTGTGAAACTCTGATGTCAGTAAATCTTAAGAATAAACTAAGTGCTGATAAGCCTCACTTATCAAAAGAAAAGAAAAAGAAAAGAATAAAAGTCAGGTACTCCTTTGAGATCTAGAGTAAAAATGTGGAAGGGAAGACCCAAGTGCATTGCTGGTATTAAGTAATATGCATTAGAAAAGCAAAAAAAAATTCGTGGTGACTTTTCACACTCTATGATTACTGGAAAAATACTCTGATAACAACATAAATTCTGATAAGCAGTCGTGACTCACTTACACCGAGAAGCCACTGTAAAAAAGGAATTTCAAAAGATGCATAAAATGAGCACAAACAGTTGAGGTGGACTCTTGCATAAATTTGTTCTATAGTAGACATCATGACTGATGATAGATTTTAAGCATTTTTCTTAGTTATGCCTTATTTCTAAGATGTACTGAAGTTTATCAGACTTTAATCTTTATCTGATATTTTGTTGAATGCACACACTTTCACTCCATATGAATGATGAAAATTATTGTGGTGATTAAGTTGTTTTTGACAAACAGTTAAGTGTTATTTGCATAAATTCTGAGGACAAGTTCTGATGGAAGTTCTGATGATTAAACTCTGAAGAAAACAAGTCAGTATTTGTATGAAGAATCACAGAAAAAGATATTCACTTTTTGAGTACAGAAGCCATGTTCTGATGACTGTTAAAATCTGATATAAGTTAAGTTCTGATATTAAATCCTAATGGAATCCTTGATGCTTATGTGGCATTTTTCTTTACTTGACTTATTTGTGATAATATTTGAAACAGTCATATTTAAATCAGAATAAATTTGGGTGAGATAAAAATAGTCATAATCATTATGGGTTAGTGGTTAACTTGTATGTCCTGAAAAACTGCATGTGCACGGTAATTATTGCTTATTTTACGTGCCCATTAACTCCTCCTCTAACCGTTTATTGACTGTTCACACGGTGCCAGGTGTAAAGTGTATCTCATGCTTCAAAAATATAACTGTTGAGTGGAGAGAGTATATATATGGGAGTTAAAAGATTTTCTAAACTTTTACTTACTTTTTACTTTCTCTCTCTCTCTCTCTAATATTCTCTGAAGCATTTTCTTTCAGGACTTTTAACAAACACTTTGCAAACACTCACTTTGTCATTTAATTTCTTACAGAGATGGCACCAAAAGACATACTTTTCAATGGAGCTAAGTTTATCCTAACAACTACTCCGCCATTCTTAGCAAGGCTGAAGCTCCATCGGAACTTCACTTTATTCATGATTTTCTCGCTAATTCTGATATTAGGTACGCTCTGACCCAACCTGATGCAATCTCTGGAACTCAAGTGCTGGAGTTCTGGCGAAGTGGAGTATATGATGATGGTGGTGCTCAAGGGACCCCAAGTATAATCTTTACAACAGGGGAAGATGAGCATGTCGTAACTTTGGCTACAGTACGCCAAGCACTGCAGTTGCCTAAAAATAAAGCCTATACAACTGTTGAGGAGCCTATTCTTCAAAATATGATGGCCAGTCTGAGGTATGAAAAGACATTGGCAAAGCTGGGTCAATTGAAGAGACCTTACATAAGGAGGGAATGGAGTTTCTTCTTTGACTGCATCACCAAGGCTTTTGCAAACAAATGTTCTAACTTCGATGCAATCCCCATATTCAGTCAACAAATCAGGTATGCTCTCATTAATCAAACTGATTTTGATTATGCAAGTGTTGTCTTAGGTTTCATTGGGGATAGGATGACAGAAGACAGAAATACTGTTTAGTTTGCTAGATTATGTCAGCTTATTTATAGTTTTTGTTGTGATGATAAGCCCCAATCAGCTAGTGAATTAATTCCATTATTCAGACTGGTTAAAAGAGCTTTTAATGACTTATTATCTACGGATAATAAGAAGGCTGTGTTAAGACCCCTCCGAGTTCCTTTATCTGTCAAACAAGCCTTAATAACCTATGATCCAGTTAAATACACTGTACTATATCCTGGTGTTCAACCATCAGAACCTCAACCATCAGCACCTACCACCTCTACACAAACACCTCAGACTTCTCAACCATCAGCACAAACAACCAAACCTTCTAAGAGGACAAAGTCTATTCCTAAACCTCCAAAAAAGAGAAGGAAGATGATTCTCAGAGATGAGTCTGAGAGTGAAGAGGAAACAATTAAAGCACGAGTTCATGCATCTGAACCTGTGATAATTGAAGCTGAGAATGTTACTTCTCAGAAAGAGAAAGCAGCTCAAAGTTCTGATACTTTGAAAAGGAAATCTGTAAATTTTGATGCTGCTGAAGCAACTCCTTCATTGGCAAGGAGATTGAAGAAAATGAAGGCTAGGAGGTATTTTGCTAAGGCTATATCAGAAGATACTGAAGAAGCTGAGGAAGGGGATCAGGAATCTCTGATCTCACAAGAACCAATTATCATTGAAGCCCTTCCAACTCAAGCCAAAGACACTGCTAAAGACACAGTTGTTACCCCTCATGTCTCTCCTTTTAAAGCTATAGATGATGCTAAAGAACAAACTGATAATTCTGAAATAGATATTCATAATTTGAATATACCTGAAGTTCTTTATCTGGAAGTTCCATCTACATTAAAGACACCAGCTCTGGAGATAAATTCTGCTGATCAGAATTTAGATGATGTTATTCCTGAATCTCCAGTTGCTTCACACACTGTTGAGATATCAGAACAAAATGAGTCTTACTCAAGTTTTGATGACAGTGTTTCTGTTGAGACTCCGGTACCTACTCTGGGCAAGGAAGAATTGGTGAAGAAATTTGTTTAAAAGGAAGAACCTATTCCTTGGAGGATACTCACAGAGGTGTTGGTTAGACCAAGAAGTGGAATGAATCAGATTTTATTCCATGTTCTAAAGTTCTGACAGAGCATATTGTAAAAGCTGATGAGTTGCTCACAAATGCTTATTTCAAGACATAACTCAAGATCATAGCTCTGTCTACAAAACATCTTCAAGGTCTACATACTTCTACTCATGAAAAGGTTGACACACTCAGAGAAAAAGCTGATAAGCTAGATCTATAGATCAAGCTTGACAAGAACAGGTATATCAGACCTATTTCTGAAAAAGTTGAATCCATTGAGAAAACTAAAGAGGATCAACAGGCCCAAATTGCTGAAGTCCTGGCTAATCAATCTTCTCATAAAGCTCAATTGGATGAAATCCAATCTTCAGTTGAACTTCTTCTTTCTCTTTTACTTCCTGATGATGCCAAAAAGGGGGAGAAGGTAGTTAAGTCCAAATGCTCACTTACTCAAGAACTGAAGAAAAAGGATGATAAAGGTGATGACCAGGGAAACTCTGAAAAGAGCAGAGGTCAAAGAAAAGTTTAAGGAAAATCTTCTATTCAGAACAAGTCAAGTTCTGATGCTGTGAATGCTCAAAGACTGAAGTCAAGTGGTGATAAGAAAAGTCTGATGTCAAGTTCTGATATTCTGATTCAGTCAGGATCTGAAGACTCTCAGAAGTTTTTGCAAACTCTGAAGTTAAAGCGGAAGCAGACTACTGTTTATTATAAAGATCCTAAAATCCAGACACTTGATGAGGATATAGCAAGAAGATTATTTTTGAAACACAATCCAGGAATGGATTTAAAAACTCTCAAGGAGGAAGAAGCTAGAGTTGCTGCTGAAAAGACAAATCCTAAGTCTAAAGCTTCTGATGCAAAAAAACCTCCAAGGCCTAAGGAAAAAGGCATTGTGATCAAGGAAAAGTTAAATTATGAAACTTCAAAGTTCAAGACTAGATCACAGACTGAGAGTGATCCCAAAGACAAAGGGAAAGGAAAATTTGATGAACCAACCAAGTCACTGGACTTGAAAACTTCTCAAGATGTGATGAAACCAGTGTGTAAAATGGTTCAAGTAACTGATGATAATCTTGTTGAAGATGAAACTGTTCATTTTCTGAAAAGAAGAAAGATAAATGAAGATTCTAAAATAACCTCTGACACTGCTAAAGTTGTTGTTCTAAATAAAGGACAGGAAGGTACAGAAGAAACAGCAAATTCTGATCAAGCTATCAAGACATCAACTACTGACAATGCTCAAGTTGATTTGGGTAAAATGACAATTGCTGATAAGAAGAAGCTGTTATGGAAGAAAGCTACTCCAGTTGAACCAAAATCTAATCTCGTGATTAATCAACTCGCTACATTTGGGTTGAGAGCCAATCAACCTAGAGATAGAGCTAGATTAGGTTATGACGAAGAGAAGATTCAAACAGGAGTAGAGGTTACTCTAAGAGATCCTTTCATGTTGACAGACAAACCATATGAATAAATCAAACACAGGCACCTTGACAAGGTGTTGTCTGCTCAAATTGTGATAGATGCTCATGACAAAGAGAATCTAAAAGAGAAATTGATCTTATTTCTGAATGATGGAAGGACTTATAGATTAGCTGATACTGATGTACTAAAGAAGTCTATCAGAGAACTTCAACATATTCACTATCTTCTTGAAGTAAGATCTGATGTTACAAGAAGATGGTCAGAATACATTTTGAAGGCTATAAGAGATCTATTCAGAATCTCTGGTACAAATATTTCTCATTATAGTCCAATGATTATGAAGGTGATGGAAGAGAAATTCCTATGCTGAAGAATTCTGCAAAGGTGGAAGTTATTCTGAAAGGAAGATGCTTATGTTATAATGAAAACTCTTCACATCCTAAAGTTATCAGATTTGGTGATGGACTTGAAAGAACATCCATTCAAGCTCTCATAATAGCCATTTATCAAATTGGTGATAGTAAAGAAGAAGAACTGATGCAGGTCAAAGCACAGTTAGCTGAAGTTCTGAAGAAAGCTGAAGATAATCTGATAAATGATTTTGTTAAGAATCATTATGGATTCAGATTGATTCAGTAATGTTGGTAAAGCTGGATGTTTTGTAAGTTGTAGTTAATAGTCTTATTAAACTCTTATTGCATTTGAACTTAAATGTTTTTGACATCATCAAATCTATTAACTTGTATATTCTTGCATAATTTATAAGTTGGGGGAGATTGTTGGATATATTTGAGATGTCATGTCTAATATATTTCATGTTTAGTTTTCAGATCTTAACTAACAGGAAATATCAGTTCTTACTGGAATCAGGACTTACTGGAAGTCAGGACTTAAGGATATAAGGACTTAGATTATCAGAAGATAATATCAGAAGATAATATCAGAAGATAATATCAGAAGATGAATATCAGAACTTAAGTACTGGAGGACTAACAGTTAAGGAAGGAAGTTGATTTACAGGAAAGATCGAGACTAATACAAAAAGAAGATGTGCATGGAAAGAGTTAGAGGACTAGAAGAATTGTATAAGATATCTGATTGATATATTTTAAGAGACAGAATTATATTTCATATCAATTATAAGTTATCTTGTAACTATGTGTGTATATAAACATAGACATAGGTTTACTCTATAAGAGTTACGATCATCGAGAAGATCATACAATTGTAACCTAGCAGCTCTCGTGATATTTGTTCATTACGGAAAGAGAACGGTTCTATTGTAACAGAGTTTATTATATCGAATACATCTGTTTTCTGTTACTTGTGCTTTAAATCGATTTGATTGTATTCTACACTGTATTAAACCCCCTTCTACAGTGTTGTGTGACCTAACAAGGAAGTCTATGTCAGTCAACCTCCTGGTTTTGAAGATCCAAATTTTCCAGGATATGTATACTATCTTTTGAAAGCACTTTATGGACTGAAGCAAGCACCTAGAGCCTGGTATGACACTTTATCAAAGTTTCTTTTGGAAAATCACTTCACAAGAGGTACTGTTGATAAAACCTTATTCTTTATAGATGTTAATGGCTCTAGTATACTTGTCCAAATTTATGTAGATGATATTATATTTGGTTTTACAAATGAAAAAGTTTGTAAAAAGTTTGCCAAATTGATGTAAAGTAAGTATGAAATGAGCATGATGGGAGAACTAGCTTACTTCCTTGGTTTACAAGTTAAGCAAGTTAGTGATGGAATATTCATTAGTCAAACTAGATATATTCATGATCTTTTAAAGAAGTTTGATCTAATGGATTACACATCTGCAAAAACTCCCATGGCCACTGCAACTAAGCTTGAGTTAAACACTACTGAAAAGTCTGTGGATATTTCAAACTATAGAGGCATGGTTGGCTCACTTCTATACTTAATAGCTAGTAGGCCAGATATAATATTTGCTACTTATCTTTGTGCTAGATTTCATGCTGATCCTAGAGAATCTCACTTAGTAGCTATTAAGAGAATTTTCAGATATCTCAAGGGAACACCAAAACTTGGCATTTGGTACCCTAGAGATTCTGATTTTGATCTAACTGGTTATTCAGATGCAGATTATGCAGGTTGTAAAATAGGCAGAAAAAGTACAACAGGAACCTGTCAATTTTTAGGGAACAAGCTTATGTCCTGGTTCAGTAAAAAGCAAAATTCAGTTTCCACTTCTATAGCTGAAGCTGAATATATTGCTGCTGGAAGTTGCTGTGCACAGATTTTTTGGATGAAAAACCAGTTGTTGGACTATGGTCTACAAGTGGACAGAATTCCCATTTTTTGTGATAACACAAGTGAAATTGCCATCACTGAAAATCCAGTGCAGCATTCAAGAACAAAGCACATAGACATCAAGTACCACTTCATAAGGGAACATGTGATGAATGGTACTGTGGAACTTTATTTTGTTCCAAGTGAAAAGCAGCTTGCAGATATCTTTACCAAGCCACTTGATGAATCCACCTTTTCAAGGATGGTAAGTGAGTTAGGTATGCTTAATTATTCTTGAATCATTTCAGATATTTTTGCAAGTTATAATAC